>NC_056746.1:1427449160-1427701660 GCF_019279795.1 Protopterus annectens | reverse complement strand
CCTAAGCTCTGTAAGTAGAACTTTAGAGCTGTGTTTCTCTTAGAAATAGCTAGGGAATAGAAAGATTAAACGAAGTGTTTTTTTGTGTTGATGTCAGAACTGTTCTACGGAATGATTTTAAGTATTTTCCTGTGATCTGTAAACTCTTGACTAGTACTGTGTACTAAGAAGTATTGTCTTGTGTTTTTATTATTTACTGTTAAATATTTTTAAACCTTTCAACTGTTGCTGTTTTGTGTAGAGATAATTTAAGCTCTAGAGTACGCTGCATATTTATTGTGAATACTGTACCAATGCCACTCCAAAATAGCCTTGACTGTTCACTTACACTAACTATTTGGATAATAATAATATTCCACAGTAATAACTGGACACCCTTTCATAAGGGCCTTTTAGTAGCTGATAAATATTAGGGGGCGGTGGCAGTCCGGTACTACCGTATAGCCTGGGCAGAAGGGGGCATAGCTGGAGAACCTGTGCCAGCCTTCCCCAGGAGGGTCTGTGTGTTTGCATGCACTTCAAATCTCAAAGTGTGTAGGTGTGTGTCAGCTGCTTGGGCAGGGACACAAAGCACTGGTTGGACAGAGCGGGTGCTGGAGGTCTTAGCTTGCCCCATAGCTTGAGATCTGGACGCTATAGCTGTGCCAGTGGGGAGTCTTATTAGGGATCTGGAGAGAAAGGGAGAAACCAGCCCCAGACTGACTGTGATCCTTTTGTGCTCTTAAGGGAAATTGTACTTTACTGTGTGGTTATTTGTTATCCTTTCCATATATGGATGCCACTCACTGGTGTTAGTGGTGAGGATTGAGGCTCCTTGATTGCTGGGGCAGAGCATGGGCGTCAGATATTAATTGGTAAATTAGCTAAAATATTGTCTTCCCCCATAGTGCCTTTTTTAGGCAATGCAAAACTGAAAGTACTTTTGAGATAGCAAATCAAAACCAAGAAAATCTAAAGGTCTTACAGCTCAATGCTATGAGTCTAAACAAAAACCTCACTGCTTAGAATCTCTCTTTACCCTAAAGAATGCTGATGTATGTGTGGCCATTGAGATATGGTTTAAAACCACAGGTACAGAACAGTTACTACACAGACAGGGACTAAAGATGGAGGAGTCTCAATTTACATAATAAATATACCTCAAGGCTGGTCAAACAGGATGATGCACTTGAGCCTCTCCACATTCAAATCACCATAGACAAATCCCATATCATTTCCATGTAAGTAGTAGGCCCCCCTCTATGACCCAGGAAATCCATAACATGCATTTAAGCTTACTGAAAATACTCACCATCCAACCCAAGGCCATATTCATGGGTGACTTTAAGTACCTTAGTATTAACTGGGAACCGTATATGACACCAAACGTACAGGCACATAAACTCTTAGATTTTGTAAAGACAAACTCCATGGAACAGACTACCCCTCCATGGGTCACAACACCCATGAAGCCTACTTAACCAAACTGAAGACAACCCCAAGTTTACCAAACACACTGGCTATGGGGGATTTCAATTATCCCACCATCAACCAGGAACCTACTCTACCCAAACTCGCTAGAAGAAAACTTCCTTGACTTTGTGAATTCAAATGTCCTGGAGCAAACTGTCCATCCCCTGACAAGAGGAACAAACATTATAGATCTGTGCACTGCCAACAAGTCAAACAGGTGTACTGCTGCAACCGTTGGACCCTCATTAGTTAAAACCGACCACGAAATTGGTCACCTTTGAACTGGCACAAATACCAGAACTCATAAAGGATGAAATCAGACTAAAAAACTTTAGTAAGGCAAACTATACCCTCCTAGGTTAAGGTATAAATGCATTCCAAGCCCCACCCCAAGTTGAAAGTGGTAAATGCACCAAAGCTTACACTTAAGCCCTGTACAATCACTTGAATAAATGAATATACTTGGCTGTACCAGACAGAATCAAAACCAGCCCCAAGTAAAATCAAAAGTACAGTTGTGTACACTTATTATAAATGTAGATGTTCGAATGTATTCACTGTTGCAGTCATCACATTTGGGTTATCCCTGCCAGGGTATCCCTCGGCCGGCCCGAATACCAGAGACTTAGCATTTCTGCATCGGTTGCTGTCGCTTGAAAACTGATGTCAGGTTGTCATCTTGGTGCACATTTTCTGATGTAAATGACTCCATAATGCCTGCTATACACTGACTTTCAAACTATATTGAACTATAATGCATTTTTTCATTTATCTGCTGGTGAGTCCTTTGGGAATGGGAGACTGCAACACTATTTCTTGCAGATGTAAGAATAGTTAATGACTTTACTCTCCAATGAGGCCAGAACAGAAACATGTAAATGTAGAATGAACTAAGAAAACCGAAGTAAAGAAGCCAGTAACTTGTTACAGCTGTGCTCCCTTATTCCATGGCAAGATGTTTTCAGCATCCCTATCCATTCTGAAGGTGAAATAAAGTGCTTCATAATCTTAAAACCATAACCTTCCACAGAGAATGAAATCGGTAACAGTTTAATAATGTGGCATCTATTGTCATATTTCTTGTTTAGAAAAACACAATCGCACATCGGAATGACAGTTTTTATTTAAAAAAAAAAGGTGTGGGTGTGTTAGGGGTGGGGTTTGCTACTGCGCATCCTGTGAGGTACTACACGGTTAGATTACCCCTTCTCCTTATAAAATGTTCTGATTTTCTGGTAAATCACTGAAGATTACAGTATGTAATGTCAAACATTACAGTTTCATATTTAAGTCTTTAGGAAATCCATGTTTAAACCCCGGTTGTTCGCCTACTAAGTTGAGTTAGGGTAATATTTAAAAGTTATACATGATTTTGGACTTGTAAAGACTCTGTTGGTCATTAGTCTAGTATAAACCTATGAATCTACTACTTATGCACCAAACATGGCACAACTATGCACTGAATGCATCATTCATACTCATTTCTTCCTACAACATATACTCCAAATTCAAGACTTGATGTAAATAATGAAAGACAATTTAAATAACCTCCTCCATAAAAACGTACAACTAACCTGTAGCATCCTTCACCAGGCTTGTAAGCATGTACCAGAATGTTTGACTGGAGCCATCCATGTTCTTGTGTGAAGTGCACCATTCTTTCCTTTGAGCCAGCAAGAAAACCTACCCAGTATCTGAGCAATAAAACATGGTCATAATCACTTTGACATACAGCACCAGGAGGTAAAGTGACAACTCTGTTTTCTCAACCAAACTAACTCTGAACTTATTGTCACTATCCACAAAAGGAAAAGACAAATAATATTGTATAAAAATACATAACTAATAAGACACACTAACCTTCAAAAATGAATGTATCTTCTCAGTAGGGCTAAAACCCTGCAGAGCACAGCAAAGCAAAAAGAACATGGTAAACCTCCTAGAAACCCATACCACCAAGCAATCAGTTGAAAAATAGCCAGTTAGCAATGGAGATAACACTCCTTCATTAACACAAACACAGTGAAATTACTGCACTCATAGTGCAGGAAAACTAGCAACATGTAAAGAATTAAACCTATAATGCAAAGCTGTACACTATATAAACCATGCAACTTGGAAAAAAGAAGTACATCACATACTGCCAACTTAAATGTCTCCAGTAATGAAACCAAACATGAGATGTCATGAATAACACACAATTTAAATATGAATCTCCCAAACATAGAAATGTTCACTTACCTGTAATGTACAAGTGTCTAAACAAGTCCCATTAATTTTTTGAACAGCCCTCTCCCCAGGTTAATTGCTTCTCCAGATTGCTTACACAGACTTTAAAGAACAACTTAACTAGCAGAATATCACCATTATCTGCAAAACTAACTCCAAAATTCAAGTCACCTATAGCAAACAGTGACAGTCATTTATAATCCCACTGTCAGCAACCAGAAATAGTAAAATTCGTAAAAAAAATATTAATTTAATAAGAAATGCTGCACTAACCTCTTGTCCAACCTTCCCTTATGACTGTGAGTTCCACAACTAAGCAGAATTCTGTAGAGCACAACACATATTTCATAGCATACCCACCCCCAAAAAATGAAGCCAAGACTTGTCTGTCCACATGATGCACATAGACAATATCGGATTTTTCTACTTTGTAATGAATGCATGAATAGATTACACTGGTTAACACATTCAGATAATTACATTCATTGAAATGCATAAGACATTTTTAACAGCTTATTCAATGAAATGAAAGTCAATAGCAAGCCAGAAACCAAAGCACTTAGCACCTCATCAAGGTAGTTATGACCATTTTCACCTGTGCTTGCACCCATTGTTTAATCCAGTATGTCCAAGATCAGAAACATTTAACAGAAAGCCAAGGATGACTGTAGCAATTATAGAATAATTAACATGCAAAACCAATTGACTCAGGCTTCTCTTACCACAAACTTAAAATTATGTAACTATTTTTTATACAACTAGTCAATGTTTTAGTTAATGTAATAAAATATAAGAAACTGAATTTTGCAGTTGTAAGAGCCCTATTTATAGGGTTGTAAAACACTTGGAACAGCTGTGAAAAAATAATTTCAATCAAAATCAGGGTCCCACAAATAACAGCTGCCCAAGAGGAAAGCTGAGAAACACAGGCTGGCATGAGAGGAACACATTCTTTGCAATGACATGCTTTATAAAGCAGGACTGCAGGAATTGGTGTTGATAATGGCTGACCTGAATGCACATATCAGGATAGACAGAATAGGATATGAGGACTGCCTGGGTCCACAAGGGTGGGGCAGTAAGAATACAGATGGAGAGGCCACTCTAGACTTCTGTCTGGCAAATGGCTTGATAGTATAGGACTTCCTTCTACTAAGGAAAGGACAATGTGGTACAGTCAGTGACAGTAAACGCATCCCCAGTGAAACAGTAAGCCCACAGTAAAAAACACTGGTTGCCACAATCATTTGCAAGCAGTGGTCAAACAAGGCTTCCAGGGTCAACAGAGACCAGGCTGAAGGCCTAGAAGATGACTGAAGAGAAATCACAACAGTTCTAGGAATTCCTTAGGGCTCTAGCACCTCAAGAAGAGGAGGAAATAACTTGAGTTGAAAAGGACTACAATGGTGTCCCACAAGGTTCGGTCCTCTGTCCTCTCCTGTTTGGTATCTGAAGTTCAGGCCAACACGAAGGGACTCTGGCTGACAAAGTTCGCAGATGATTCCAAGTTAGGAGTGATGTTGACATTCTACAGACAGGCCACACTGAGATCAACGACTGGTGTCAGAACCACATTGCCACTGTGGTCAAAAAGTCCTTCTATGTCACACATCTCATTACTAAGGGTTTTGAATCCAGGAAGAAAGAGGTCATTGTCTCCCTCTACTCTTCACTCAATAGGCCAATCATTGAGTATAATGCTCCATTTGGCATGTACCTCACTAGACACCTGCAACAACTGGAGAGGCCACAAAAGTACCTCACAAAGAGGATCCTAGGCCTTAAACACTTGTCCTACATGGACAAACTCAAACAACTCCAACTATTCTCGGTCTCATATCGCCTACTTAGAGACGATCTCGGTTTGACTTACAAAACCATGTCTGACCCAGCCCTGTTGGAAATGCTACATCTGAAGAAATGCCAATCCCTCCATACCACATGATCCAGAGACCTCAACCTCATTACCACAATCAACAGAAGTGCTGGAGGGACAGGTTCATAACCCAGAGACTACCCATGCTATGGAATAGACTTCCCATACATGTCAAACAGAGCACCTCACTGGCCCTCTTCAAGACAAATCTTGATGAGTGGATGGGAAATAGAAAATTCAGCCCCGGGATCACTCCAGTGGCTCTACTCGACAGAGGCACTGAGAACTAAGGACAATGCCAGGATAATTTTATGGGCTAGGCTTGTAAAGTCTCCAGATGCATTAGCCTAGTACACACCTATGAACACTCCTAGATATGGGCAGTCATTGCTAACCAAGATCGTGAGTTTAGTCTAGATCCTTTATATTGGGTTTCTCCAGTATTATATTGGGTATAACCAGCTATGCTTCTAAAGATCTTTGGGTGAAAAGCCTAGTAGCCACCCATGAACCTATCAAGTAACAAGAGTATTCTTGCTTCCAGTCATCTAATTTTTAGAGATGATAATGTTACTTGTGTGTTGGTGTACACTCAGCACTGCATTTTTTTTTCAGGATAACTGTTGCCATATCCCTAACAGTTTGGTGGGAAGAGGTACTTAGGAGGAAGCAAGCTCAGCAACTGGTGGCCAAGAGTAACAACATGTCGACATTACTTTGCCATTACAGAGCTGGAGTTCCTGGATATACAAAAAGAAGGCAAACAAGGTACTCCCAACTCAGAATGGACAACATATGTCTAGTTCGGGCAGGCAGCAATCAGAAAAAAGGGCGGGGTGAAGAATAATTGGACATTTTACACTATGCTGCTTTCACAGAGGGCTTAATTCAAGAGAGTGGCCCTGGAGCACCAGTACCAGAGTGGATACAAATTAATTCAAATTATCAGTGGGCATATGAGAATAACAGCTAATAAACACCATCACCTGTAATTAGGTGGCTTACACAAGGGAACTACAACAGTTTAGAGACAATAGGAAGATGCAAGGTTGTGCAGTTGTATGGTTCATAGCAGAAAAACAATAGAGGCACACACCATGCTACTGTTCGAGGCTCATTAAAACAAGCTAAAGGCAGCATAACACATGGCAAGCTATCAGCTCGCAGCAGA
The DNA here is from genome assembly GCF_019279795.1 of Protopterus annectens. Lineage (NCBI taxonomy): Eukaryota > Metazoa > Chordata > Ceratodontiformes > Protopteridae > Protopterus > Protopterus annectens. The sequence goes on along the minus strand of NC_056746.1, from coordinate 1,427,694,932 downwards.
AAGGCATGGGGAGGTAGTACGAGCCTTATGGGACAGACTCCAAAATATATGTAATCAGTAATACAACAGATTGTTTATAGCCCATTGTTTATCAGCCCTATGTGGAGCAATTAGTTGGTCAAATTAAAAATATTCTAATGATAAATATGAGCAACCTATGACAAACCATTAGGTGAAGACAAGGTGCTAAGAGTGAATACTGCTACACAATGAAGGATGAGCATGGTGTTGTAGAAAGTCAGTGAGTATGGTAAGAATGAGATGGGTGTGTGCTGGTTGGTATGTGTATATTGGTTGAATAAGTATGATGGAGTAAGGAGAGGTGATTATGGAAGTGAAAGCAAGGTGGGATATGGTCTTAATTAACTAGAGGAGGTGTCTAATGTGTGTCCTACTAATACTACAGACTCTCATCGCCACCCAATTCAATTCCCATTTTATTACCTCGATAACTTCAATACTAAAAAAAAAAACTACCAATTCTCCTCTTTCCATACCCACTCCTACTACTCAACCGCCTGCCTTTTTCAAATCTGAATTCATTCAAACAAATCACATACAAAGCCTACTATCTAAGGTAAAACCATGTACTCTTGCTTTTGACCAACTACCTGGAGACTTGCTGAAACTAGCTGTCACATGTATTGCCTACCCTATATCTGTTCTAATCTACCATTCTATCTCTGAACAGTATACACCTCTCCTTTGGAAAATATCCCAGGTCATTCCACTTTATAAAGGAGGCCCCTCAAAAATCAAATCCAACTATAGACCACTGGCCACTCTCTCACCCCTAGCTAAAATCCTAGAAAAGTGTATCCACAAACAAATATTAGACTACTTCCTAAAGAATTACCTTTTATCTGATACACAACATACACAACATGGTGTTTGACCCAGGCACAGTACTAGTACAGCCCTTATAAGTTTTACCAATTCCATTAGTCACCTTAAAAACAACAGCCAACTTCTCTCTGCTACCTTTCTCAACATGGCAAAAGCATTTGACACAATATCTCATCAAATCCTTTTAAATAAACTGGCCTCAAATAAACTGGCCTCTTACAACTTCTGCCCTGAAGCCCTAAGCTGTGTTGTGTCAGTCAAGTAAGATAATTTAGTCCACCTTGAAATAAAGCAACTTAGTCTGTGCTAAGAGATTATGAGGTATGCTGTAGCTGCTCTTGCCTTGTCAGTGTGTATTTTTACCACTGCCCTTGGACCAGTCTTCTACTATGATGTAGGAACTAAAGTAACGTCTTGCATTTTACACAGGGAAAACAAAATGGCAATAGGATATAAACTGATAGATGGGCAGAGACTCACTGTGATCTCACAAAGTAGGAGGATGTTAACAAGGTGGGTGGGATTGTTAGAATGTCATTAATGATGTCACAGACATGAAGGTGATTAGCTAAGTGGGTGGTAGCATGTTCTGCTTTGGTCCGAAACAGAAGTGTGATTTTAGAAAGGATGTAATGCCCCTTTAACTTAAGAGTTTTGCTGTGATTGCTGTTGCCAAAAGGTGTTAGATCAGTTGTACAAAAAAAAACAATAAAAATGCTTCATGTTTACAAAATGAAATATTAATATCAGACTATACCATGGTTATATACTTCGTGCTCTGAATGAGGTATAGGCCTCCTCAAAACTGATTATATGTATAGATCTGCAGCTGTGGGACTGCATACATATCTGCTGACCTCATCAGATCCAAATAGTCGTGAAAGTTTTAAAGCAGGAGGAGACAAAGTCTACGATGACCACTCTGCTGTCAATTAAGACAACTGTCAATGTTACAAAGTATAGAAGAGAGAACAGATCAACTAATATACTGAAAGATAGTCATGATGTAAGTAATGCTCAGTATCAGAAGAGATAAAAATCTATCATGCACTACTGAAAATAAACTATCAGCACAGGCAGAAAAACGTAATAGATATGCAGAAAAATATAAAGGTATAAAATAAGCAATTTTTGTTGATGACCCAAACAAATTTATAGAGAATTGGGAAACACGTGAAAAGGAATTGAAACACCACCAAAAAAGAAGAAATAGATACATTTTGGAGAAATAAAGATGCTGACTGGAAAGAAAAAGTAAACGAAAGAATAAGAAGTTCAAATGTGCAGGATTTGAAATGGGATGAAGTAACAACCAGAGAAATATAAAAATTGAAACTAAGTTACGAAAAGATCCTAATTGGAAAATTCCAGTCCAGATGAAGTACCTAACTTCTGGCTAAAAGTGTGAACATCTTTACATGAAGATTTTACCATGAGTAAGAACCAGTGTGTTATTCCAGACGGAACAAAAACAGGACTGGAATAGAGCTTTGCACAGCTGTTTAAGGTACGTGAATGCAGAGGGTGTTATTGCTACGACGTCAGGACTGATGTCAGAAAATGGGAGGGGACTAACTCAATGATTGACAATGCTTTATCTTCGGACCGAGGTAAAACTGCTACTTCAGGAATGAGCCAGTGCCCCTTTAAGTTCAATTGGTGTTTTGTATGCGATAGTAAATGCATTTTAAGCAGTGGATAAAGGAGATATGCCAGTGGTGATGCATTTGTGATTATGTGTGAATGAAGTATTTACAGTTTTTTTCTTTCACAGGTAGGTGGAAGGAAGGTGGCTTTGACAGGTGAGAGATGGGGTCGAGGTTGATGTCAGTTGATGGAGTGGTGTGAAAAGAGGTCATGGTCTTCCAGCAAGGCAGTCACATATGGAATTGTTATATTTTTTTCCCAATAGCTACAGTGTAATGATTTGTTTTCCTTGTTTTGGGTGGGGAGCATCAGGAGAAGAAGGGAAAAAAAAGAGGATATTGTACCTACTTTAAAGAGATCTCATTGGTATGATGGTATGCAATGGGGTTTAATAACAAAATAGTATGCCTTGTTTTGTTGAGTTGATAGAATGCCATGATGGCTGTTGAGCTGTTTTATTGCTTATAAGGGATAGTTAGTGTGATGGCGGGATTGCTAGACAATGGGATTTTATGATAGTATTTTGGTTATTGTAAGCAGTGAAACGGGGCTGGGATTAGGCATCATGGTTTGTTCTTGTTTCTGTGTGGTTTCAGATAACGGTGGGCTTTGTGTTGGTTGTCCAGTTGAAGGGTATTGATGGGGGAGTCATTAGAATTGTTATTGCTCTGGCATTAAGGAGAGCTCATTTGGTTATCATTGGATTGGGTGGTAAATGGGGTTGCAATTTGGTATGATGGCATGTAGTTGACTCTGTGTGGTTTTTATAATGCCCTTGAAGTCTTTGTGGAGCTGCCATTGGTCATGAAGTAAGGATTATTTAGCTCATGTGCAGTGGGTATGCTAGGTTATCTTAGCATAAGTGAATGAGGGGTCAGTGTTTTGTTTTCAGCGGTTTTGGTAACTGGTTATTTTGTTATGTGATAGGGTTTTAGGAGTTAACTATATCCACCTTGGTTAGTGGGGACGGGATACACTGAATGATGTTTGGCCAGATGCCTTAATGGTTTTTAGATTGCTGGAAGTATACTGCAGAGAGGGGGAACAGCCTGGTCAGGCTGGTGGGCAGAGAAGAGGGGCAGGCTTGCCCTTTTCTGTTCCCCCCTGGTGCTGGATGGTCAATTCAATAAGTTGGAAAAGGAAAGTGAGTGGTTAAGCTGCTTGACAAGTACATAAGTAAGCGAAGGAAGCTGCTTATTTGGTTGATGGTATAATGCAATAAATGGTAAGGAAAGTGAATGGTTGCACTGCTTGATAAGTATATAAGCAAGCGGGTGAAGCTGCTATTTGGATTAATGGTATAACGCAATAAGTGGCAATGAAAGTGAGTGGTTACGCTGCTTGATACGTTCCAATAAATGATAACAGAAGTGTGGCGGTATGGATGCTGCTTACTGATCAGGATGAGCAGGTTTACGCTGTCCTGTCCTAAGATAATGTTATATGGATGTTATTTCATCGGTATCATGTTTGGTTGAGATGAATGAATATTGAGTAACATTTATGTTTATGGAAATTTAATAAAGGTCGTTAAATGTCATTCGGTGTAATGTGTTTCTTGAAGGGGACCAGGACAAACAGAGTTAACAAGTCTATAGAAGGAGTAATACTCAGTAAGCATCAGTCAAAGCCAACATAACTGGTGAATAATTTGACTGTTGTCAGTCAAAACAAGATTAACACTTGTACTGATTTCTAAGCACTGAATAAATTAAACTGAGAATTTCCCATTGGTTACAATAGAAGTAGTCTCAATGATGCCATATACAAAATCTTTTCAGTAGTATTTGTAAAACAAAGATCTTAGCAGATATAAAAATAGCAGAAATGATAACCACATTTGTACTTTTAATATACATTAAGCATACTATTAAGAAGGTACATATGACTTATATTGGTAAACTTTTTAAATGCTGGAACCCACTAAGTTCTGAAATATGGAGACTGAATAGCCGAAAGAACAGATTTACATATACTAAGTCTGAGATGCCATTTTTCGGAATATTCCCTTTTCTCTGAGGTATGATGATCTTAGAATTGGTATATATAAGTTTGGGGGGGGGGGGTGCAGGCTGGCATGCCCCCTGAAAAAAAGAAGTTAAAAGTAGAAGAGCGATTTTCAAAATTCATACTTTTCTTGTGATTTTGGTCTTTTTTTTTCAGCTTGTTGGCACTTGGCATTTCAAGTGCCAAACATTTCAATAGGAGCTCGTATATTTAGTTCTTCTTCAGCAGAAGAGGCTCATGAGGGGTTTAAAATATAATTGATGATTATTTGTCAGACAAAAAAATTAGTATGACAAAAGACCTTAATGTTAAATAAAGACAGCAAAATTTCAAGTTCAGGACAAGTTTGAAGTATATGGGCCATATTCTGATGACAGGTTGGTTGATGCACAGTAGAGAAAATAGATTCATGATAATAAATCGAACAATATTTGCACGACAGATGAAAGTTTGAAATATATTGCTTTCTTTCAGTTATTAACAAAAAGCTTTCTTTGCAAGGGAACATGGCTTGCTGCACCCCATATGTGTGAAGAGACCCCTGCACTCCTTTAACTTATATTTACTAACTCCAGAGTCACCCAACAGTGGAGAAAAGTGCAACAATCACAAAAAAGCAGCTTTCAGTGATATCTCTCATAGGACACGTCTCCATCTAAAACATCTCACATTTTCAGAGAATTTCAGGGCTCTTGTGCACATGCCAAAAGTGCAAGACCAGCTGATGTTATAAAGGATTCTACAAATGATGCAGCAGCTTGCACAATTTGTGCCTAATATGTCTGAAACTATGCCTTTAATAAAGTTGTTAATGAAAGATGTAGCCTTGGAATGGAGCTATGATCAGGTGTGGAGATTTGAAATGCTGAAGAAACTAGCTGTAGAAGTGCAAGTATTAAAACACTATGATAGGTTTATAGGTGTGTACTAGGCTAATGGCCCTGGAGCCTTTACAAGCCTAGCCCATAGGATTACCCTGGCATCATGCCACCCGACCTTAGTTCCCAGTGCCTCTGTCGAGTAAAGCCACTGGAGTGATCCCTGGGGTGAAGTTTCTATTTCTCATCCACTCCTCAAGATTTCTGTTGAAGAGGTCTAGTGAGGCACTCTGTTTGACATGTATGGAAAATCTATTCCATAGCATGGGCAGTCTCTGGGTTATGAACCTTTCCCTCCAGCATGTTCTGTTGATTGTGGTAATGAGGTTGAGGTCTCTGGAGCATGTGGTGTGAAGGGATTGGGATTTCATTAGATGTCGCATTTCTAACAGAGCTGGGTCAGACATGGCTTTGTAAGTCAAGCAGAGATCGCCTCTAAGTAGGCGATATGAGACAGAATAGTTGGAGTTTTTTGAGACTGTCCATATAGGACAAGTGTTTAAGGCCTAGGATCATCTTTGTGAGGTACTTTTGCGGCCTCTCCAGTTGTTACTGGTGTCTAGTGAGGTACATGCCAAATGGGGCATTGTACTCGATGATTGGCCTAATGAGGGAAGAGTACAGGGAGACAATGACCTCTTTCTTCCTGGATGCAAAACCCTTAATAATGAGATGTGCGACATAGAAGGACTTTCTGACCACAGTGGCAATGTGGCAGTCAAAAGAGAGGTTGCTGTCAACCTGTGTTCCCAGATCTCTTATAACGCCTTCTGTGTTCAGTGGACTACCATCAATGTGGTAATTCATGGGAACCGGGTTTTTCTCAAAGGGGATGATGACATTTTTTGGCATTAAACTTAAGGGCATGGTTCTGACACCAGTCGTTGGTCTCAGTGATTCCTTTCTGTAGGATGTCAGCATCACTTGGGGAGTTAATAATGGCTCCCAACTTGCAATCGTGTGTGAACTTTGTCAGCCAGAGTCCTTTTGTGTTGGCCTGGACCTCTGTGAAGTAGATAACAAACAGGAGAGAACCCAGGACTGATCCCTGTGGGACTTCACTCGTGACTGGTTGGCATTCTGACTTGGAGTCAGCTACTTTCACACTGTAGGTTCTATCTGTGAGCCAGTTTGCAACCCAACTACTGATATAGGGGTTGATGCCTAGCTTAGTGAGTTTTTTTATGATTCCTGAGTGGGGAATGTTATCAAAGGCCTTGGCCAGATCAAGGTAGGCTGTATGAACCACTTTGCCTTCATCCACAGCCCTGGTGACTGACTCAAAGAAGTCGACCAAGTTGAGCAGGCATGATCTACCCTTCACAAAACCAAACTTTATGGGATCCAGAGTTTGGAGATTCCATATATCCTTGTTTATTAGGTCCATGATGATGCATTCCATAGCTTTGTATATCAGACTTGTCAGGCTAATGGGACAATAGTTCCCCAGGGTCTGTAGTCGCTCCTCCTTTGTGGAGAGGGATGACTATAGCAGTGTGCCATTCGGGAGGGACAAAGCCTGAGGTGAGGCTGTGATTGAACGGGGCACACAGGTAAGGTGCCAGTTCACTCTGTAGTTCATGTAGAACACAGCCAGGGATATTGCCAGGTCCCAGAGAAGCTGCATTCTTGGCCTTGGACAGTGCTGTTTTAACCTGTGCAGCAGTAATACTGGATGCTTAGCAATCTACTGGTATTTTGATTGCTCCTTTTGGGGGTGGGGGTAAAGATGGCACTCAATCTGTCAGCCAGTATATTGGCAATATCTGTTGGTTCATTATAGGAGGTACCATTGTGGAGTTGCTCAGAGCAAATCTGTGTATTGCCGTGGAAATTTTTTACATAACTATAGATGGCCTTGTGGTTGTCTTTACTATCTGCAACAATTCTGTTTTCATAGCTTGTTTTAGAGGATTTGATGAGAAATCTCAACTTTTTTTTTGAGGCTGATAATGGAGTTTTTCCAGTCTTGGGACTTCACCTTATTCCACATCAGTTTCCTCCTTCTGTTGTAGAGTTTGTTTATGGCAGGGGACCTTTTTTTGAAGGAGAGCATGTTGGTTCTATAGGATATGGCGAGATCCATGCATTTCTGTAAGTGTTCGTACATTGCATTGATGTATGATGCGGCGGTCATGCAACTATTCTCCATTTGCATGGTGGTTACCTTTGCGGGGGAGTGGGAGGGATGTGGATTTCCAAGGTGCTGTAAATAATTCTGGTATGGTGTAAGCTGATGCCAATCAGAAGGGTATATAAGAAAGTGATCTTCAAAAAGAATTAAACAATTGCTATTGGCAAATAACTTTTAGAGATCTACAAAGGATAATGTTTCTACAGAAAAGGAACATTCTGCAATATTTTATGAAAGTGAACAAGAAAATGTCTATAGTAAAAAAAAAAAAAAAAAAAAAGCTGGAAACAAGGAATAAATACTTACAAAGCATCTTCAAAATTTTTTGAACAGGGCAATTCCAGGATTGCATTGGGTGTTACGTAACTTTAGAGCAGTATGACATGAAATGGAATTCAGACTAGTCACATAGTGACATCTATCAGAAATGTTGGACAGAGCATAACTAGCACAATAGCATGAAGACATGGTTAAAGAAGAGGAAGACATTCCTTGCGTAATTCCACTGTTAGAAGTAGACTAAAGAAATTAAAACCATTTCAGGAAGACATTGTTGCTGACTTATAAATGCAGTTACTCAGGTAAGTTAAAGAAGTAAACTGGTAAGACAAAAAAAATGTCAACAAGGAAAGAAATTTAGTCTTATTTTTTTCAAGGAGCATGTAAGCTATGTTCAAGGAAAATTTTCAAAACTGAGATGATGAATGACATGAGTCGTATCTGGGAAGGGATAATTCAAAGGAAAAGCAAGATATATAATGTATTAAACAACATGCTGACTCACACATAACAAACTAAGAGACTTCTCTTATTTGTAATTCATGCTATAAGAGCAATTCAAAGCAAGAACTGAAAACATTACCAATATCAGCTCAGCCGTGTAACTACTTAGTCACCAGTTTCTTTCAGTTCAGAGAAGCTATGTATTTTTGTAAGATGAGAATTGTTATTCTAGGTTTCATGCAATAAAAATATAAAAGGTTCAAAAATCCAAGTGTAATTAGTGTAATAAAGTTTAAATTATTCAGATACGGAATATGTGACGTTGTGATATATGACAATAGTTTGCATTGCAGGTATCATGATTCAAATGATTTATATGTGATTGGAAACTCAAGCATGTAATGTTGAAGCCACACTATCCACAATCTAAAGGACAAGAGGGGAGACCCATCCAAATGTTGACAAATCTTATGAGGAAAATCTATGAAAAAAACTGACAGCAGTTTTTGAATATAGGAATACTCCTTTGCAGGGACTCTGCTAATTGATAGAAGGTTAGAAACAAAATTACTTACGCCATCTGCATTCCTTAGGAGTTAAACATCAATATAAAGTACATTAAATTTGTAAAGAAATCTAATATAACTGAAACATGTCATCTGAATTTCAAAAAGGGAAGTTAAAAGAAATAAAATAGCAATAATCAAACCATGGAAAAAAATGCTGCCTGAAAGTGAGGTATTTGGTCAAACAACTAAATCAAGATGCTGCATTATCTATTAGACTTTCAAGAGTGAAATAATTAACATTTGAAGAGCAAGTCTTCTGAGGCTGTACCTCCTACTAAAATGCAGCAAGAATAGTTCTAAAAGGAAAATCACTTCTCCAGAAAGAACAGTGTATTAATATGTTATGTACATAGAGCTCCACGTAAGAAACCAGCCAATACATTTAGTCTGAGTGCTGTTACCATTCTGCAGTTACCATGATGTTGTCAATGTCATCAGAAAATGGGCAACTGGGTTTTCAACAGCAGGATGGTATCTGACATAAATGTGTTTGACTTATCTAGACCTGAAGCACTGAAACTTGTGCACTTTATCATTATGTTTGCAATTGTTCCAATTTTGGGGAGATTTGCAATTGTTCAAATTTTGGGGTGGTTATCTTCTCTCACTACTGTCTTCTGCTTCCTACACTAAATGAAATCCTCACTCACTTCATCAGATTTTAGCCTGCCCAGAAGTCAGTGATGAAAGTACTGACCGCGTTTGCAGTATACAGGAAATAGGATCGAGGCTGCCTAAAGGGCCCAAGTTGGTGGTTTCTAATTGTATCAGAATATCTTCTGAAGCTCATTTCGAAAATAGCTCCAGTAATTGCTATATAACTGTATAATATAGTATCTTAGACACTTTTCTGATGCTTCCAGCACCCTAGAGTGGTGGTACACTGCAAAACTCACAGATGACAATATGAAATGAAACCATCACTTTATAGATAGTGCTGTGGAACCATGGGGAGTCTAGTCATCAGTTTTCAAGGCTTAACACATGACACTTGCAGTTTTGACTTGGTATATGCAAAATCATTTCCCTTACAGAACTCTGGTTTCCTAACATGATTCCTTACTTTCTGGCTTGCTCTGCAGGAGGAGAGTACTTCTTAATATGAAACAATTTCAGTTAGTCATTCAATCGATAAGAAGAAAAAGTGGAATCCCAGGATCATCCAACCACTAATCACACTCACATATCATGACACTACAGAGCCATATCCTCAGAGGCTCAAAGTGAACAAATAAAACAAGGGCCACAAAAATTAAATAAATGTACATTACCAGAAAGTTTATTCTTAATGTATCTTCATCCTTTTCTTTATGGAATGCGAATGCTTGCTTAAAGATAGGCGGGAAGTTACAGAAGTTAGGGAAAAAGAAGAGGTACTGAATGAACACTTTCATTCATGACAAAGGTAAGCATAAAGATGCTATCAAGTACCCTCCTAGAAGGGAGGCTAGGCAAAAAAAAGAAATAAAAAAAAACAGTGAACGACTGTGTATATATATATATATATATATATATATATATATATATATATATAGGGAGAGAGAGGAGAGATGAAGAGGGACATAGTTGCCCTTAGTAGGATGAAACATGAGAACCACATGGACTACTGCTACAGTATTACAGACTAATGAAATGTGTGTGTGTGTGTGTGTGTGTGTCTATGTGTACAGAAGACAATGCAAAATGACACTTGTCCTTGGATGTAAGTCAGTAATGTTTGGTATCACCTAACAACACTGTCACAGATTATATGGAGATCCTGTTTTCTAACGCAGCTATCTCCTGATGTCCTCAGAAATCTGGTAGATCCCTAAAAATAGTCATCTGCAGATCACTGTCTAATGCAGAACTTTAAGTGGGTTGGAAGTCAACAAATATGTTGTTATTGTTCAATGAAGGAAACATGAAATATCTAGGAACTACAAGCCTGCTAAACTTAACAGAGGTGGTGGGGCAAGTTAATAAAGAGTATCAAACACTATATTGTGTCAAGAAGGAGCTGTCAGTCAAAATTCATCCAGTATTTTGGCTTGGTTACAGGTGAACGTGATAGGGAAGTACCAGCAAATGTCATGTACCTGGACATCAGTGAGATCTCTGACTCAGTCCTACATAGAGAACTCATAGTAAAACTGGATGGATATGGTTCATAAAATATGTTGTAATGCACAACCTACTACTCTGTTAACTTTTAATTTACTTATCTACTTACTGATATTTGACTACTGGGAAAGTCCATCTGGGCAGGTGCCTATTTTTTAGCGGAGGCTTGGGTAGAAGAGCTCAAAAGTATTACGAAAACACATTAATAGCAATAAATGTACAATCTACAAAAATAATACAAAACATGTACCATTTAAATCATTATACCAAATTGCACTTAATGTGAATACATTGGTTAAGAATAGATACAACTTATATGGCAATGATTTAATAAATGGAGAAATCTTAGCCATTTTAGAGAAATCAAACAGGAATAGCAACATAAAATGGGAGAAAAAAAGGGTATGACATATTTAGACAGACATATAGTCAGGGAAGAGAAATTAATAAGTATGGAAGCAAGAGAATACATATGGTACGGTATGATGAATAGGTGCTTGTTGATATGTAGAGATATAGTTTATTGTGGGGTTGAGCAAGAAGTGACATATTTTGACTAGGAAGTCTTTCAGAATGATTTTGGACTTGTGGGTATTGACTTCCAGTGCTTAACTGATTTACAGTAGTCTGTTTTTATATGACTCCAGTTTTGCAGAACATCTCTTATATTCCCTCACATTTATGACATGCTCTGTCCTTGAGCAAGTCACTTAACCAGAAGGTGTATGGTGACAAATGGAAACTTGGGCATGGTTTCAAAATGGTCCCCCTGGATTACAAGCATAGCAGCCATGAACCAGAGTAATTCTGGTATAAAGAAAGGAAATGGATCACAGTAATCAGGAGCCATTTTTCTTGGATGTGATCTTTGGTTTCATTACTCTATTGAAAGCTGACAGTGTGATAAGCTTGAGCTTAATGTTAATATTTTAACAATGAATACATTTTTTTGTTATGAGTTTAATGTTAATGTTTTAACAATAAGTACATTTTTTATTTAGCATATTTTTGCAGACATACCTGAATGAAATGCAGTGTGGTTAAGCTATATCAGCTTGTCTAGCACTTAGTGCAGATAAATACGACTGCAAACTGTTAAACAGATGCTTCCTGTAATCCATGGTTTGATTCCTTCGTCCTTTATTTGCTTTTCATGTGACTCTGCCAAGTTAGAAAACAAAGACAAGAACCAGGACCCAATCCACAAAATGTTTATTGAGTGCTTTCATTTCAGTAAATAAGAAACTTCATCAGAAATCTGCCAAGTTACTTCACCAGACAGTATTCCTCTGGCGGCTCCTGAAAAGAGACACATGTCTAGTGGACTGCCACAGGCTGTTAGCAAATGCACTCTTCACAGATACTAAGTAGTACTTCTGTTTATGCTGTTTGAGTATGACTCTCAGCATGTCTGCTGTAGTGCAATGGGTTATCAGATGCATTTTCAGAAATGAGGTTATCAAGGGAAGAGAAGTTTAGACTTCCTCATGCTGAACCTGTTTTCACTGTCATTATTACATATTACTTACGCATTTAGTCAAAAACTGCTACTCTAGCAGTTAGCTCAGAACACTAAAGCTTCCTGTGGCAAGGAGGTTGAATCTTTCCACCTTCGTTTACCTACTGTGTGACACTGAGCAATTCATTTAACCAGACAGTTCTTTGGAGTAATTGGGAATTTGGGCTAGGCTCCTTAATGATTTTCAGGACCAAATGCACAGAAACGTGAACGAGTTGTCATTAATTACCAGCCATTCACTATTGCATAGCTACATAGATGTAGTTCAGGAAATGTTATAGCAATATCAACAGCTTGGCAACTTTTTAATATATAATATGCAATTTTTTTCTTTGAGGGCAGTAGGCACTGTATTTGTAGATAAACCACTGGAATTCAAAATTGTTTGCCATCAGCAACCTCTCCATTAAAAAGGAATTATTCAGATGACTTTTACTTTTGTGTAGAATGTATATACTGATTTAGCATATGTTGTGAGGTGGTTAATAATTACGGTCTCATAAATACTCTACTGTTGACACTGTGCTGTACATGACTGGATCTTATGGTATGTTGCTAGTAAATGCTATACTATTTCATGTAGTGCTACAAATAAAGTACATGTAATGTATTTATGCATAACAGTAAGGGCTAGTCAGTAAAGTGGCTATAACTTTTGGTTGGAGGGCCTGTGGATTAATGTACAGTATGTTCCTATCTGGTCATTTTTAATCAGTCTTTAATTTTGCTTTGCATGTCTAGTGTGTGTGTGTGTGTGTGTGTGTGTGAGTGTGAATTATGTTGTAATACCTGGGCTACTAAATGTTTTGTGTGAAACAAATTTGAAATATGTGAATTTGGTCATTATTGTTAAATTTTTAGCCACAGAGATCTGAGAGGAATGCAGTTCATAATTTAACTAGAATGGCTGGATTTGGGGGAATATCTGTGGATGTAAATGTGCATATAATCCGACACTGGCTTGATGCATTTTTAATGCATTTTCAATGTGCGTGAAGTTCAAGGGAAGAGAAGTTTATTGTAGCTCATACTGTCTTTTTTCGATGGGATATTGTTTTGTTTTGTGTAGCAAATGATCATCAGAGTTTGTCCTATAAAACTTAAAATAAAGGCTTTAAATCAAATCTCTGCAATCACTGTAAAACTAAAGAAAATTGTATGCATACTGACAGGCTTAGACAGTGTTTATAGTAATTGGGGAGAGACAGTCAAGTAATAGGGCAAAAGAATGGCTATAGGGAGGGGGCTCTACACACACACACACACACACACACACACACACACACACACACACACACACACACACACACACACACACACACACACACACACACTCCTCTCAACAATATGTTCATGATGACATGCTGACTTCATAGTCATACAACTTTGGCAAAAGTGCATAATTAACATTTGCTAAAGGTGGCTTTCAGTGAAATATGTTTGAAATAATGTTGATCAGACAAACAAATATCAGTCTCTGACTTGTTTCTTTCCTGCTACAGTATACTTTGGTAATGTGTGCCTTTCTTCTGATTTTAGTGCTTCCCCTTAATAGGCAACTCATCATGAATTGCTCAATTTTATACTTGATGCATTCTGCATATTTAAAGGGTAGGGGTGTCTGCATGTGCAGTATATTGTGCAGTATCATTTTAAATTGTAAGTATAAACATCTATCCAGCTTATATAAGGATCATTGTAGGATTGTAGAAGTGGATACTATAAGATTATCTATACTTCTGTATGAAGGAATTGAGAAATAGCTGCAGCCAAGTGACCAACTGGCCCAGATAAGGAAACATGCTCAAACACTAGTGTTTGATGTTAAATAAAAGTTTTCCTTACTTTTAACGTATCGGGTGATTTATCCAGTCTTATCAAGCCTCAGGAAGGCTTGATAAGACTGGATAAATCACCCGATACGTTAAAAGCAAGAAAAACATTTATTTAACTCGTTTTTCTTGCTTTTAACGTATCGGGTAATTTATCCAGTCTTATCAAGCCTTCCGAAGGCTTGATAAGACTGGATAAATCACCCGATATGTTAAAAGCAAGAAAAACATTTACTATAAGCCTCAAACACTAGCTTGACAGTGTTTGAGGCTTAAATAAAAGTTTTTCTTGCTTTTAACCTTACCGGAAGGCTTGATATGACTAAATAAGTGACCCGATACATTAAAAACAAGAAAAATGTTTATTTAAATTCAAACACCAGTGTTTGAGCTTAAATAAATGTTTTTCTTGCTTTTAACGTATCGGGTCACTTATCTAGTCATATCAAACTTCGATAAAGAAAGAAAAACTTTTATTTAAGCCTCAAACACTAGCTTGATAGTGTTTGAGGCTTAAATAAAAGTTTTTCTTGCTTTTAACCTTACCGGAAGGCTTGATATGACTAGATAAGTGACCCGATACATTAAAAACAAGAAAAACGTTTATTTAAATTCAAACACTAGTGTTTGAGCTTAAATAAATGTTTTTCTTGCTTTTAACGTATCGGGTGATTTATCCAGTCTTATCAAGCCTCCGGAAGGCTTGATAAGACTGGATAAATTACCCGATACGTTAAAAGCAAGAAAAACATTTATTTAAGCTCAAACACTAGTGTTTGATGTTAAATAAAATTTTTCTTGCTTTTAACGTATCAGAAGGCTTGATAAGACTGGATAAATCACCCGATACGTTAAAAGCAAGAAAAACGTGTTAAATAAATGTTTTTCTTGCTTTTAACGTATCGGGTGATTTACCCAGTCTTATCAAGCCTTTCGTTGGGTTACTACAGAGTTTCCACCTAGATTTTTTTTAAACAAGTAAGGTAACATTTAGTGCAATGCTGCAATGGGGTACTAGCACATAAAACCTAGGAAATACTGATAAAAGAAAATAAGTGCATACTACAGCATTTACCTTAATGCCGAAACAAACTGAAGAAGCTGTAGTGAGCACTGTGTGAAGACGGGGAAAACAATAACCAGTGTGTTATTCCAGACGGAACAAAAACAGGACTGGAATAGAGCTTTGCACAGCTGTTTAAGGTACGTGAATGCAGAGGGTGTTATTGCTACGACGTCAGGACTGATGTCAGAAAATGGGAGGGGACTAATTCAATGATTGACAATGCTTTATCTTCGGACCGAGGTAAAACTGCTACTTCAGGAATGAGCCAGTGCCCCTTTAAAGTAATGAGGTATTATTCAAAGAGTAGCTGTAGACCTTCTTCTGTCTGTTATACTGGATTCAATGAAAACATGAACTACAACTGTAGATATTTTACAGCAATATACTGAATGAACTCTGCTTCACCTAGATGGGGACCTTATTCTGTAGAGATGGGATCCCTTGAGCCACCTCAGTCTCTCCAGCATGTTCTATCTATGGTGCAGGCACAGTTCAAGTCCTTGGATCTAGTGTTTCTGGTGCTGTTTATGTTGTGGATGTTAAGAGATCCATCACAGCTGGATTTGAAGATGCCTTATATTCTGGCCATAGATTGCCTCTCATTAACCTGTAGGAGTCTGAGTAAAGAGATAGGGCCTTAAGGTGATCTGTGTAAGACAGGATATTCATAACCTGGAATCTCCTGTTGAGGAACCTTTGAGGTCATTCTAGCTGTTGTATGTGTTTGGTTTGGTACATATCAAAGGGGGCATTGTACTACATGATGGGTCTGATAAGGGCTAAGTAGAGTGGTGCTCTAACTTCCTTGGACCTAGATACAATACCCTTGCTTAAGAGTTGGATGACAGTAGAATGATTTTCTTACTCTCTTGGCTACATATATTCTCATATCCCTAACTATTGGGTCAGCTCTCAGGGTGTTTTATCAATGCAGTCATTATCTTGGGTGGGCAAATTTACCAAAGGGCACTATGATGCATGTCTTTGGGTTGAGTTCTAATTGTGGCTTTGGCACCAGTCATTTGTTTGCGTGAGATGTTCTTGTAGGATGTTGGTGTCACTGGGGGAAATCTATGTTGGTTCCCAATTTACAGTCACCTGCAAACTTGGTGAGCCAGAGGTCTTTGACATTAGCCTTGACTTCCAAGAAGTAGATGCCAGACAGGAGTGGGCCCAATACAGACTCCTGAGGTACTGCACTGGTAACTGGTCTCCTGTGAAGGTGGTCTCACTGATCCTGACTTCTTGGGTCCTGTTTATGACCCATCCAGCAATACATTCCAGCGAGTTATGGAGGGTTAATGCCTAGTTCTGAGAGTTTGTCAACAATACCTGCGTGGGGTCTTGTTTTGAGCTCCTTGACCAAGTTAAGATGGGATGTATGCACTATATTCCCCTCATTCATAGCCTTGATGACCTTCTGAAAGAAATCTACCAGGATGCGTAGGCAAGACCTTATTTTAACAAAAAAAAACTGTGATGGGTCCAGTGTCTGAAGGATGGGTTCAGTGTCTGAAGGATGGGAATGTCCTTGACCATTTCCATGATAATTTGTCCCATGGATTTGCGTTAGACTTATCAGACTGATGGGTCTCTAGTTTGTGGGGTTGGTTGTCGGTCCACCCGTATAAAGAGGGATGACTGTTGCAACCCTCCAGTCACCTGGCTTGTGTCATGTTTTGAGGCTGTAGCTGAAGAGTGCCTCATGTTGTCCTGCTAGGTCATGTTTTAAACTACTTACCTGGGTATTGTCAAGGCCCATTGAAGAAGTGTTTTGGCCTTTGTGAGAAGGGATTTCACAGGGACTAGTATGGAGGAGAAGTGTGGATGATGAAGTTAGAGCTAACTTTACCTTCCAGTAGATTTGCTGTGTCACCCTGGTCAGTGAAGGCTATGCCATTTGCCACCAGTTCAGCACATTGCTGAGTGTTCCCTTTAATGTTCCTGACATAGCTGAAGAAGGCCTTGTGATTACTCTTAGCCTAGGAAGCTAATCTGACCTCATCGCTGGCTTTGTTGGACTTGGTTTTATGTTTAATTGATTCAGAGAGCTCTTGTCTCTATGCAGGTTACTCTTTTATTTGATTCTGACCATTAATTTTTTCTTTTGTTATATACCCTGTTAAGATAACAATTTCACCAGTAGTGGAGTTGGATCAGGACTTACTTCTGGTAGGTATGGCAGCCTTAGTGCAGCCATGTACTTTTTTGTACAGGGTTCCTATAAATAATTCTGCATAGGTAGCTGTGTTCTCAGGGTTTAGGGGAGCTGTAAATGTTGACAAACCGTTGCTTATAAGGATGGAGTTTACTTTGTAATAGTTCCTTACTGTTGTGTGTTGAGTTTGGTTTTCCTGGTTGATTTTTATTTCAAGAAAGACAGCTTTGTGTTTCCACCTCATCAAGGAGGATGTGATGTGGAGGAGCAGTATTTATGACCCTCTGGTTGGAGTGCGCACTCTCTGGTCCAGGGTGTTTGTGTTGATAGTCCAGGAAATGTTGTGTCTGAGTTAGAGTGTATGTTTCCCAGTATATAGCTGGACGGTTAAAGGTCTCCCATGAATAGTATATTCAGTTGGATGGTGAGCAACTCTAGTAGGTCTAGGTAGGACTTGTGAGCTTTGTGGTTCATAGAGGGTGACATGTAGCTGGCCAGAGCATGGTGAGAAACCTTGTTTATGGAGCCATATATATAAATGAACTCCAGTGCATCATCCTGTTTAACTAACCTGGAGTTGTATTTGTGGCTAATGTAGGTCGAGACACCTCCACTTTTAGTACCTGTCTGTGCTGCTGTTGGTCCAAATGTGTGGAAGGCACTGTAGCCTTCCACCACCAGAGTACTTTCTGCAGCTTTAAACCAAGTCTTGGTAGCAGCACAGATGCCTACATCCTCCAAGGTGAGGAGAGCTTGTAGGACATGTTTTTTTCTTGTTTAGGCTCTTAGAATTGAGCATTAATACCTTAAGGTTGCTTTGAATGTTTTTTTTTTTTTTTTGCTGATCATCCATGGCAAAGCAATGTTGTCTGTTATCCATGTCCTCCCATGTTGATAGATATTGTACTCCCCTGGAGTCATACCAGAAACTAAGCCAGTTATTAAAATCAGTAAATTTGTGTTCTTACTGTAGTGTCACCCTTGGTGAAGGTAGAATGCAGCTCAATGCAAAGCCTATACCTGTTTGTGACACATTATCGGAGAGATCCGTAATGTCTCTTTTCATATGGTCCAGTGAGGTATGTCTCAGGTCATTTACATTCACATGGCCAATGATAGAATCAGTTTGGTATGTGTGGTGCAGGGTTTAGAGTGTTGCATGATATAGTATATCCAAGCTCCAGACAGGAAACTTAACTATTATCTTCTCCTTGTCCAGTCTGGTGAAAAAGGCATCTATGTGTCATGCAACTGAATCCTCTATGACAGGAGCAGTTTCATACCTCTCAACATCTTAGTACAAGAAATCGGACAAAATGGGGGGGGGGGGGGGAGAAAAGGCCCCAAAATAAGTACAGATTTTAAATAATGCTCTTGTAAACTTTTAAACTTAGAAAGTTGCTAGAGTGACAGGGTTTGTGTTAACATACATTTTCTGAAGGATTTGAAGTCTGAAACGCAAATGTGTGTCATTATTTGGTGATGTCACTCTTCAGATCATCCCAGTGATTTTTCAGAAAACCAGAAATTTTATGAGGAATGCACTAAAAATATGAGGCAAAAATCTGGAGAGTTGAGAGGTATGACTAGTTTGCCTTATAGGGTTAGTTCTTGAGGGATTAGTGGGTGTAGGATTATGTGTCGTGTTAGGTGTTCCTTTTGGTGTGTGCTGTAGTGATTACTGTGGGTAGATGTTGCTGTTTCATGGCTTAAGGAGGTCTTTGAGGTTTGGGGAAGATTTATTTTAAGTGTCTCAGCATAAGGAGGATGTTCTTCATCTCACATTGCTGCAGTCCTTACATATGGGTAGTCCGCTGTCCTCGGTCGGCCCGAATACCAAAGTATTAGGCTGATGTCGGTCAAGGCGCTTAGAACTGACATCAGGACGTCAGGGTACAAAAGCGCATGACCGACGTCATTTCCTCAGTCATTTTTGCCGCATGGTCCGATGCAGAAGCAGCATTGCAAGTGCCATTCGGCGTTCTGAAATTTTTCGAGTTCGGAGTTTCAGACCGAATCCAAGTTGGCTAAGTACCCCGTTGGGGAATATTTTGTTTTTTTCTTGCCTCAGTGTATTACCGGATGTCAGAAAAAGTGAATAATTGTATTTCTTGTGGGAAACAGATATCGCATAGGGATTATCATTCTTTGTGCATTCCTTGTTTGGGGCCTGAGCACGACGTAGTCGGGTGTCGCTTTTGTGCTAGGTTTAATAAGCGCACTATTAAGCGAAGGTTAGATTGTGCTAGGCTGGTCTTCGGTAAGCGGTGCAATTATAATATGCCGTCGGATACTCCGACGCCCGCTTCCACGAAGAAGCGCAAAGACAAAACGGTTAAACCCAGGCAGGATGAGTCGTCCGTTCCGGACGCCGGTTCTTTAGAGGCTCCAGTGGAACCGGTGGTTCCGACGGAGGCTTCTCTGGAGTCTCAGGGGGAGACTTTGGTTTTGCAAGATGTGGCTTCTCATGAGGCAGGGCAGGCTGAGGGGGCTTCTCAGGTTTCTGTACTCCCCTCCCTCCCCAGGGTGGTTAGGCCTTCTCCTTCTGTTTCCAAGGCTTCTTCCAGAGGCAGGTCAGGTTTAGCTTCTGTTGGTGTCAGTCCTAGTTCAGCAGGGTCTAAGAAGCATATGCTTAAAATGGCAGAAGATTTGATTACTCTGATTAGAGGTTCTATGCCCCCTCCTGATAAGAGGCCTAGGGTGGAGCCAGAGATGGAAAGTTTTGAACAGGCTTCGGATGATTCAGAGTATTCAGCTGAGGATTTGCAGGAGTTCTCTCCTTATTCTGATTCTGATGCTGAAGATTCCACTCCTTCTGCTTCTCCTCCAGAGGATTTTTCTTTTTCAGAGACGCTTCATTCTATGAGGGAACATTTTAAGTGGGAAGGCCAGGACTTCTCTGATTCACGGAAAAGGCTTAGGGAATTTTTGTTTTTACCTCAACATAGACCCTTAGCTATACCCCCTGTTCTGGATGTTGTGCAAGATGTGTTTTCAGAGGCTTCACTTAATCCTGATTCTCTGCCTCCTGCGCCTGTTAAACCTGATAGGTATTACAGGGTGCCTGAGGCTCATAAATATCTCTATAAGAGTCCTAGGGCGGACCCAGAGACTATTAGCCAGGGACCTAAGGGTGTCAAGGCCTCCGTTGTAAAGAATCCGGTTCCTCCAGATAAAGAAGCTAGAGCTTTGGATAGATGGGGAAAGAAGGTCTATACATCTTCTACCTTAGCAATGAGGGCTTTGAATTGCCAGTTTCATATGTTGAAATATCAGAATTTTCTTCTTTCTCAATTGAAATCTAAGGTGGATGCTCTGGCAGAAGGCATTGAGTGTAAAGAATTACAAGATTTGGTGCATGTCTCTGAACAGGTGGGTAAGCATTCTTTACAGTGTGGTTTTGATGCTGTGCAGGCCTCTTCTAGGGTGGCTGCCACTGGTTCAGTTCTTCGCAGGCATGCATGGCTTAAGGATCAGAATTTATCTGACCATGTTAAGACAAGGATTTTGGATGCTCCCTTACAGTCTGAAGTGTTGTTTGGTCCACCTGTGGAGTCAGTCTTGAAGAAAATGGAAGACAAGGCTAAGTCTATGCAGACTGTTAAAGATTTTTTGCAGGTTCAGCCTCCGAAGTTTAGTAGAAATTGGCCTGCTAAGGGGTGGGCGTATCCTTCTTCTGATTCTCAGTCTAGGGGTAGATCTAGACGTGGTAGGGGCAGAGCTCAGGGTTCCTTCAGACCTAGAACATGGAGTTCACCTGCACAATCTTCGAGTGAGGGCAGGGGCCAGTCCTTTCGTAAACAAGCCCAATGACCTACATTTTCAGCTGCCAGATACTTCTTGCCTGGCGGCACCTTTGGGAGGAAGGTTGGCACTCTTCAAGGAAAATTGGCTTTTAATTACCCAGGACAAGTGGGTACTGGATATCATACACCACGGTTACAAGTTTTATTTCCATACCTTGCCTCCTTTCAAAGGCATGCCAGACGTTCCTCCTCAGCAAAGACTAGAGGCTCACAAACAGATTTCTCTACTACTTCAAATAGGAGCCGTACAACAGGTCCCTCTGTCAGAAGTGGGCCTAGGATTTTATTCTCGCCTGTTTCTAGTACCAAAGGAAGGGAACACGTGGAGACCAATTTTGACTTGCATTCTGGCTGCCTCTAAGGCCCTGCAAACTCTGGGCAGGTATCATTGACGTCAGGGAGTTTTCATATTCCCCGCCAGACTCCGCCATTTTTACTTTTAGACTTGCTGGAACTGTTCTATCTCTCGGATCGGACGCCTCATCGCAAGGTACATTCAACAGAACTATTTTGATCTTATTTTACCCTCTGTATCATCCTTTAAAGTTTGTATTTGAGTCGCCTCACTAAAAGGGCGGCTGACTATCCTACGCTCTAACGAAAACTGTGCTTTACTCTGCAATGTACTGTTTATGGTAGCGTGGTCCTGTTATTGGCGCTACAGTCTCAAACTACTGTTTGTGATCAGTTAATTGTGTTTCACCCTGCACTGTAATGATTATAGTAGTGTTGGTGTTTGTTATAGGCTATAAGCTTACAACTGCTTTTAACATCTGAAATCTGTGTTCTACCCTGTGCTGTATTGTAGCGTGTGTTAACCTGCATTGGATTGTTTCTGTTTCTGGTAGTGTTGGAGCTGTTATAGGCTCTTTAGTTTAAACTAGCCCTAACATCTACAAGCAGTGTTTACTCGGGGCCGCATTGTGCTTAAACATTGTGTTAGTGTGTACTGTGTGAGATACTAGTGTTTATCACTTTCGAACTAGCAAAACTGGCTGTACTTGCTTGCCTTCCACTGTTTCAACTGATCAAAGTAGCTAACACCATTGTACTGTGCATAGCGTAAAGTGAAGTTTATTGTAGAAGGAACTGCAAACTGATTTTATACCTCTCCCCTACTGCCTACCTTTACCTAACTCTAGAAATAACAACCTGCTGCTTAACACAGGCTAGCGACTGCATGCAACGTGTCTTTAAAATTGTATCTCTCCTTTCTCTCACTCCAGGAACCCCCCCCCCTCTATACTACACTGCGTGGCTCTCCGGTTCGTGGCATTGACGGTGCGAATGCACAGACCCTGAACTTCCCATCTTGTTAAGGACTCTACTGTTAAGGAAATACCAATAATTACAGTGAAGCTAAACAGAATAAAGTTTAGGAGGCAGGAAATTAAACAGGACCTCAAATCTACTGGCAGCCATACACTAGCCTGCCAAGTCTTCAGGTCCTTGCATCCAAGAAAGTCCTATCCTGCACCTAACCCACAGACTTGCATCTGGCTGCCTCTAAGGCCCTGCAAACTCTGGGCAGGTATTTCCCGGCCGCTTAAGCCTCGCTTCGGGCTCAGCCCACCCTGCCCCTTATCCCACCCCCACTCTCCCTAAATTTATAGTGATATCTTGCCCTTCCCACCCTCTCTTCCTCCCAATTCGGCTGTCCTCCAATTTACAGCTCCTCCTCCCTCACTCCTAGACAACTCCCAGAAAATTTAGAAACCCCTCCTATCATCCCAGCCCACTAGCTACCTCTCTTTCACCGACATGGTCAAAACTATGTATACTTTCATCTTCTCACTAACTTTACTTCTTCTTATCCCATACCTTTTAACAAGGTATGAACAACAATCACTCTTAAAAATCTCCTTTCCCAAGGCTCACACTACCCCATACACTCACCTTTCCCCAAACACCATTGCATCCACTCTCCACCCCGCAAAAACACAAGGTCTCTTTAAAACTCATCTAACCCTTCACTACCCTAGCCCAACCAAAAATAAATACCACCTCAAATTACTGGTCAAACTCCAAAGATTCACAGAGCATCTAAAACTCTGTATAACCCAGTATGGTGACATTCACCCGAATCCAGGCCCTAACACCAATCGAGTTGTTGTCACCCCAACATTACCCCAAAGACCCACTAACTCCCTCCTCATCTTTCACCTCAACTTGAGAAGTATTAACAACAAAATACATAGCCTATATGCTATAATAGCTACACACTCCCCAGACATCATGTGCTTATCAGAAACATGGCTCAAACCTGCCACAAAGGATGAAGAAATTCTCCCACCTGGCTATAATATCTTAAGGAGGGATCGGACAACCAAAAGAGGTGGAGGAATAGCTGTCATGTTTAAGAACACGTTTAACATCATTATAAACCCATTGCATCCTCCCCAGGTCTGTAACTTAGAACTTATTTCACTTAAGATTTGTATTAACACCCAAAATGTATCAATCTTGTAGTAATCTATATTCCGCCAGGAAGAACCATGAAAACCTTGAACAAACTTTAAGTTGGTTAGCAACTAACTGCCCTCAAGAAACCATAGTTCTAGGGACTTCAACATTGACTGGTCCCACTGCTCCACTAAGTCAAATCCCTATCTTATCAACCTACATGGCTTCTCCCAAAATATTACATCTCCCACTAGAATTGGTAATACTCAGCAAAAAGAGCGGACGATTGACTTGCTTCTCACTAATAAAGATCCAATCAACTATGCCACTGGTACCCTCCCTAACGACCTTAGCGACCACCTTGTCACTTACATTTTAAAGCACAAACTTTCTTGCACCAACCCACCCTTATACAAACTTGTTAGAAATAAGAAAAACTTCAACCCAGAACTATTCCTTATGGAACTTAAATCCTGCAATTGGTCTATCCTAAATACTCTTCCCTTGCCGAGCGTGTCATACTTTAATGACACATTCTTAAACATTCTCCACTCTCATGCCCCTAATAGACTAATTAGAGCCAAAGACCGCATTGCTCCCTGGTTAACAAAAGAAACCAAAGCAAAATCAAACTCCGTGACCAGGCTTGGCACAAATGGAGAGCTACCAAAACTCCCTAGACCGTATAATATTTCAGCAGCTTAGAAACTCCACGAAAACTGACATAACTCGAGATAAAAACAGTACTTCTGTCACCTCCAGGACAAACATCAGACTAACCCTAAAAGTTCTGGGCTGGTTTTAATAACCTCCTCCATCCTGGTAAAACAACTACCCCAACCCCTGAGAATCTTACTGGTCAAGAACCAGAAGTAGTAGCCAATACCTTCAGCACTTTTTTTACTGAGACCATCCAATCCTTAGCCAATCAACTACCCACCTCTTCCCCCTCCTTAACTCCTCCTGTTGACACAGCTTCTCTCTCCTTCAAATTACAACCAGTTTCTACCTCCTACATTCGTACCCTATTAAAAAAACTGAAACCGAACACCCTAGCGGCCGATCACCTCCCAGCGGAATACCTTCAAATATCGTCCGATGCCATTGCCTATCCTGTATCAATCCTGATTAATAGATCCATTACTGAAGCCACTGTTCCCCCCATTTGGAAAATTTCATACATCATTCCACTTCACAAGGGAGGCTCCTCCACAGAAACAGCTAACTATAGACCCATCGCAATATTGTCTCCATTAGCTAAAATCATGGAACGGTGTGTTCACAAACAACTCCTACACTACCTTACCCTCCATAATCTATTGTCTACAACTCAGCATGGCTTCTGCCCCCACCACAGTACTACCACTGCCCTCCTCTCCTTTGTAGACTCAGTCAATAGTAACTGTAACAAAAAACTAACATCCTCTGCCCTCTTTCTTGACCTATCGAAAGCTTTCGATATGGTTAACCACCAACTACTACTATATACCCTGCAAACCCTTCATCTTGACAACTTGGCCCTAAACTGGTTTAAGGATTACCTTGCTGGTAGGCAACAAGCAGTACAATGGCAAAATAATATATCTCATCTGCTCTCAAACAATATTGGTGTTCCACAGGGCTCCATACTTGGTCCTCTTCTTTTTTCTATTTTCATAAATGATCTGCACACAGTCAACCCCGCAGCCACCTGTATTCAATATGCAGATGACACCACCCTGATATGCTCCGATATCTCTCTTCAAAATCTCCAAGCAGCTACCCAGCAATGTTTTGCCAAAGTTGAACAATGGTTCTCTGATCGGAAACTTTTACTCAACCCGACTAAAACCAAGTTACTTCTATTTTTCCCCACGTCCACCACTTCCCTACCCCAAAAACTACCACCTGATAACTCCAGGACCTTTTTTGTGGAATCCTCTAATGGCACCATCATTGACCCCGTCCCCCATACCAAACTACTTGGTGTCACTATTGACCATAAGCTTAAATTCGACATGCACATTGCCCAAACTATTAAGACAGTTAACAAGAAACTTGGGTCAATGTACAGAATCAAGAACTTTCTTACCCCACATGCAAAATTAACCATTGCTCGTACCCATCTCATCTCCACCCTACTATATGCCTCACCAGTACTAGCTTTCCTCAGCAAACGTGATCTTAATAACCTCTCCACCACCTACCATCATATTGCCAGATTTGTAACATCTTCACCCTACGCTCCACCACTGCCTCAACCTCAAAAACTTGGATGGTTGGAACTGCCCAATCTGCTTAAACTAAACCAACTCTCCAAGCATTCAAAATAATCAATCATCCAGAGAAAACCCCTCACTGACCAAAATTCTGACCCCTACACCAACTTAAGTAGCCTCGATCCTCAAACAGTATTCAGATATTAACCATCAAATCAAATAACATGGGCGGCGATGCTCTTTATGCTAACTCCATTGGAAAGCAATGGAATTCCCTTCCTAACAACCTCAGGCTCATGACCTCACTCAGTCTATTCAAAACTAATCTCAGAGAATTTCTTAAGTCTCAATGGTTATGCCCATGTTCCAACCCTGACTAATTCCCACAGGACCATAAGTATCTAATTCCTTTCTACCTCACAATTCTTTATCCAGCATCTTACTATCTCCTCAGGTATCTATGTCATCTGGCCATCTCAACAAATGTTTTACCAGACTAACAGCTTGTATACTTAGATGTTATTACTGTTTGATTTTATTTTTATTGTAATTTCTTGTATATATTTGTAAACTTATACTTATGTTAATTATGGGAGCTTTTCTCCCCGGGCCTCTACTGAAAAAGGACATGTATCCAGCTAGACTAGCCCGGTCAACAAATGTAAAATAAAATAAAAAAAAAATAAATTTATCTATCCTCAACACATACCTGGACATTCCCAAGTTCAAAATGTTGACGTTACAGCAGCTTTTACCTCTGCTGGGCAAAGATCACTGGATGGTGACTCTGGATCTCAAGGAGGCTTATCTTCATGTTCCTATCAGGCCCAGTTGCAGGAAGTATCTGCGTTTTCGGGCTGGGACTTTTCATTATCAGTTCTCTGCATTGCCCTTTGGCTTATCTACTGCGCCCAGAGTGTTCACAAAGGTTCTGGCTCCAGTGATAGCTTTCTTCAGGCTAAGAGGAATACAAATCTATCCTTATTTGGACGATTGCCTGATTCTGGCTCAAGGAAAGGACGAACTTCTTCATCATTTACAGTATGTGATGGCAGTGTTAAGATGCCTGGGGTATTCTGTGAACGAAATAAAGTCCAGTCTAGTACCCTCTCAGGACATGTGCTTTCTGGGTGTGAGACTGAATACAGCATCCCAGATGGCCTTTTTGACCCCGGACAAACAAAAGAATCTTTCTCTTTATTTCCATCAATTGTCTTGTCAGTCCAGGCTGACTGCAAGGACAGTCCTTCAAGCCTTGGGGTTCATGGCATCTTGTATTCTGGTACTTCCCAATGCCAAACTGCATATGAGGAAGCTACAATGGTATCTCAAAAATGTGTGGACGCAACACTGCCAAGATATGGACACTGTCATTCAGATAATACCTTGCATTCAAAAGGAATTTTTGTGGTGGGCTCAGGAATGTCACCTGAGGCGAGTCAGATTCTAACGACAGATGCCTCAGACAAAGCTTGGGGAGCTCATCTAAATGGAAAATGGGTACAAGACACGTGGCCTGCCAGACTTCAACATTTACATATCAACTTGAAGGAGATGTTAGCAGTCCAATTTGCATTGATAGCTTTCAAGGATTTACTTCTTCCAGGGCAGGTGTTGATTCAAACAGACAACACAACTGTCATGTGGTACATCAACAAGCAAGGGGGGACACATTCTTACCCTCTATGCAGACAAGCAATGATTTTGTGGGAGACTGCTCTCAGTTTATAGCTAAATCTTCAGGCAAGGTTTCTGCCAGGAGCACAGAACTCCTTAGCAGATGTGTTGAGCAGACAAATAATGGATCCCCACGAGTGGAGATTGGATCCTCATGTATTTCAGAAATTGACAGTGTTATGGGGAACTCCAGACATAGATCTGTTCGCTTCTCCACTAAATTACCAGTTGCCAAAGTTTTGCACAAAAAGGTTTCATCCCACAGCTTGGAAAGTGGATGCTCTCTCATTCAATTGGAGCAATCTTCACGTATATGCCTTTCCACCACTGCCTCTCCTCCCAAAGGTACTCCTGAAGGTCAGACAGGACAAGCCAACCATGATTTTAATAGCTCCGGATTGGCCTCGATAGCACTGGTACCCATTACTGAGAAGTCTGGTACGGGAGCCTCCATGGCCTTTGCCTTTCGATTCCACACCTGCTGTCTCAGGAGAACAGTCACTTACTCAATGTCAAACTTCAGTCTCTGCATCTAACAGCCTGGCATATTCTGTTTTAAACCCTGGAGGGTCTCAGCTTCCACAACAAGTTTTGAATGTTATTTTGGAGGCCAGGAGGCCTAGTACAAGGAAAGTTTACGCAGATAAATGGAGGAGATTTTTAATTTGGAGTTCAGCAAAGGACTTTGATGTTTCTAAACCTAATTTAAGTGTTGCTCTTCAATACCTTACTGAATTATTGGACAAAGGTTTGTCCTTCTCCTCTATAAAGGTTCATGCTGCAGCAATTTCTGCTCACTATGACTGTGACCCACCATTATTTTCTCATCCTTTGTTTAAGCAATTCCTTAGAGGGGCAAAGAATATAAGACCCCCACGTAGAGCTCCTACTCCTGCTTGGGATCTCAATTTTGTGTTGGAGAAACTCACTCTACAACCTTTTGAACCTGCAGCTACTGCCGAGTTGAAATATTTATCATGGAAGACTGCTTTTTTGTTGGCCATTACCTCTGCGAGAAGGGTTTCTGAATTGCAGGCCCTTATGGCGGTTGAGCCTTTCTTAATTTTCCACAAGGATAGGGTATCTTTGCGTACCAACCCTTCCTTTATGCCTAAAGTGGTTTCTAGTGTGGCTTTAAACCAAACTATTCATTTGCCTACTTTTTATGCAAACCCCCAAAATAAAGGGGAAAAGATTTTGCACACTTTGGATATACACAGACAGTTGCGATATTATTTGAGCAGAACTAAAGGATTCAGGCAGTCTCAGCAGTTGTTTGTTTCATTTGCTTTGGGTTCTCAGGGTAAACCTGTTTCAAAACAAACTATTTCAAAGTGGATTGGTTTTTGTATTGCTTTCTGTTATTCCCATCATGGTAAGGAGATTCCAGCTGGGATCAGGCCTCATTCCACTAGGGCTACTGCCACTTCTACAGCTTTTTTAAGGGGGGTGGCTACTAAAGATATTTTGGAGGCAGCTACTTGGAGTTCAGTACATACTTTCTCTAAGCATTACCACCTTCCACTTTACTCTAAATCTAGGGCTGGATTTGCCACTGCAATTTTACAGGGCATTTTGGCAGCTCCTAATGCTTTATAGTTTTGCCATCCTCCCTTACCTCTGCTTTGGGATTCTACCCATATGTAAGGACTGCAGCAATGTGAGATGAAGAACATAGTACAGTTTTGTACCTACCATAAATGTAGATGTTCGAAGATCCACATTGCTGCAGTCCAATTTACCCTCCCTCCTTCCCCTCTGTAGTTTGAGGTGGTTGTGTGGTTTGGGTTGTACATATTGTAAATATTGTTAGTGCAGGGGTGGTTGGTTGTTCTTTGCTATTTTTTGGCCTTTCTTTTTAGGGCCTTCTGACATCTGGGGCAAGAAAAGACTGAGGAAATGACGTCGGTCATGCGCTTTTGTACCCTGACGTCCTGATGTCAGTTCTAAGCGCCTTGACCGACGTCAGCCTAATACTTTGGTATTCGGGCCGACCGAGGACAGCGGACTACCCATATGTAAGGACTGCAGCAATGTGGATCTTCGAACATCTACATTTATGGTAGGTACAAAACTGTACTTTTGTGTGTGTGGTGAGTAGTCTGTGTGAAGGATGTAGTGTATGTGCTCTTGACAACCTTGTTATAAGTGATATTTTTATCTCGAAGGAAGTTATGTATGTGCATCTCTCGCATACTGTGTTAGTTTATTGAAGGGTTAAAAGGTTGTATGAGTAACATGAGATAATTGCTACATTGTATCAGACACATTAGGAAATTGCAAAATCATGTTGTCAGGACCAGTATTAGGTTTGAGCTGTTACAGTGTAGGGACTTAGTCTTACAGGGGCCACTTGAGTGGTGTCTATGGTTAAGGCTACATGTTAGATAGTGCTGTGATCTGATATTAGCCCTCTTTGATTGTCTAACTAGTTGCCCTTAACTTAGCTCCACGCAAAGCCTTTCTGCGTTACAGGTTAAAGTCCTAAATACCAGGTTTCTAGGTTTGCTATGCTACAGGGTACTTCTAATTGCCATTTTGAGGTGAACAGCTCCTTGAAAGTACACTTAATTTATCTCGGACAGAAAAAAAGCTCCCTTGCCCTCTGGCCAATAAACGACTACAGTTTAAGCTTTTTGGAGTGTTTCCCAAATCAGGGAGACCCCAGGTAAACACCTTCTGCCACAAGATGGATGATCTTGGAACATCTTATTTATTTATTTATTGACACTTGTTAACCGGGTTTGTCCAACTGGGCTTGTGGCCCATTTTCAGTGGAGACCCGAGGAGAAAAGCTCCAGTAATACATTTTAAAACAAGTAAAATTTTAAACAATATTGCTATAATAGCAGTTACAGCAAAATGATTCACATATGTTGGGATACATGCATAAAGTTAAAGTTGCATTAAAAAGAAGCTAAGTAACAATTTTACATTGATATAGTTCAGTAGGTCAACAATGAACATTTTTTGTTTGTATAAAATTGTGCAAATGCATAGTAGACACATTGGCGAGAGAGATGTAATGAGGTACTAAGTATGGTCCTTTTGAGGGTACATAAAGGGAAGGAAGACTAGGTAGGGTCATGGCAAGGGCAGGTTCTGGAATTTAGAAAGTAAGCTTTTAGTTCATTTTTAAAGTGTGAGGTGTGGGAGATTGAACGTAAGTAAAGGGGAGGTTTGTTCCAAGCATGGGCAAGGGAGTGTTTGTAGAGTAGTTTGCCTACTGACCTTTTTGGGTGGTAAATATCAAGTAATTGTTGGTTAAAAGTACGGAGGATCCAGGATGGGATGTAGATGGAGACTAAGGAAGATAGAGATGGACAGAAGGAGGGTTTATAAAGAATAGAGTGTAGCATATGAAATTGATAAGATAGCAGAAACTGGGGAAGTTCAAGCCATTGAAGAGAGTTCAAAGAAATGCAGTAGTGTGAGTTGTATGGGGAGTAATGAATCTGACTATTTTATGGTAAGTCTGTTGCAGTTTGTTTAGAGTAGAGATCTGGATATTGGTAAGAACTGGGGCGGCGTATAAGAGGGAGGAGTGCCTGGTCCAGGGTAAGTCTAGATTCAGGGGTTAGGAATTTTTTGTTCCGATATAGCAGGCCTAGTTTCTGGTTTGTTTTTTTTATACATTGGAGTATGTGTAGGTTGAACTTGAGTTCGTCATCGATAATGACCCCTAGGAGTTTTGTGTGGGTGTCAGGTTGGATATTTGTATTGTTAGAAGATGTAATAAAAAAGGAGGTTTTGTGATGAGAAAGAGAACAGGGAAGGAAAAGTAGGAGTTTGGTCTTTTTGGGATTTCGGATCAATAGGTTGTGAGGGAGCCATTGTTCAGTGGATAGTAGGGCCTGTTGGGTCAGGGAGTGTAGTTCAGGAATGTTATTTGAGATGGATATAAGTGTGGAGTCGTCGGCATATTGAATAAGGGAGGATTCTTTGCATGAGGTGTAAAGATCATTGGTGAAGATGTTAAACAAAAGGGGTCCCAAGACGGAGCCTTGGGGAACACCAGTGGAGATGGAAAGGAAAGGTGAGGAGGATGAGAGACATTTGACAGATTGTTCCCTGCCAGATAGGTAACTATTAAACCAGGCAGGTGCGGAGGGGGATAGGTGGAGATTTGCGAGTTTGGATAGTAGTAGAGGATGAGAGACAGTATTGAAGGCTTTGGAGAGATCTAGGAAGAGACAGAAAATGAGTTTATTGTTGTCTAGGACCTCTGCAATGATATGAGTGAAGGAGAGGAGGGCACTGGTGGTGCTGTGGTGAGGACGAAATCCATGTTGGGTAGGGGTAAGTAAGTGGTGTGTGAGAAGGTGATTGAGAAGCTGTGAGTGAATACATTTTTCTAATATCTTGGAGAGGGGGGACAGAATGGCAATGGGTCGGTAGTTTGAGGGGTCAGTGGAGTTTCCACCTTTATGAAGAGGGATAGTGAAGAAAGATTTCCAAAGGGTGGGGACAGTTCATTCCAGAATAGATCAATTAATTAGCATAGATACAGGATAGGCAATTGAGTCAGCAGCAAGTCTGAGGAATGTAGGAGATAGATTGTCAGTGGAAGGAGAGCAAGGTTTTAGCTTGAGCACTAGAGATTTGATATAAGTAATGGGAACTGGCTCAAAAGAAAACAAAGTTGTGTTAGTGGGACTTGGAGAGGTGGGTGTGGAAGTAGAGTTCGTCTTAGAGGTTGCCAGATTTTGGAAGATATAAAGTGTTTATTCAGGAGGGTAGCTGTTTCCTGAGAGGAAGAGTTAGGGTATGGGGAGGGATTAGAGGGCTTTCCAGGATAGAGGATGCTGTTGAGAGTTGACCAAAATTTTCAAGGATTGGATTTGTTGTTAAGCTGAGCAGAGCTATAGTATAACTTTTTGTCATTAGTTGTATGTTTTTTGCAAGGTTCCTCAGTTGCCTGTATTTTTGAAGAAAATGTGGTTGTTTAGTTTTAGTCCAGGTTTTCCAAGCATGATCTCTTTGTTTCATAAGGGTCCTAGTCTCTTTGGAGAGCCAGGGAGCATGGTTTGATTTTACTCTGATCTTCCTAGAGGGAGCTAAGGAGTTTAGAGTATTCATGAAGATGCTATTGAAAGTGCTTACAGCATCGTTTAGGGGGAGGTGTTTTAGAATGGACCAATCTGTGTTGTGGAGAATGGAGTTAAATTGGGATGACTTGAAAGTCGATAGTTTTCAACAGTCTTTGATAAGGTGGGCTTTAGGAATATGGGAGTAGTGTCTTAAGATGGTGGTAGGGAGATGATCACTGAGGGAGTCAGGTGGGATTGTGGTATTGGTGGGGGGAATTGGTAAGGATCCAGTCTGTAATGGAGCTAGAAGTGAAATTTTTATGGAAGCGAGTGGGAGATGTTATAAGTTGGTGGAAGCCGTGTAGGTGGATACTGAGTTGGGGGGAGTCAGTTGTGAGTTTGGACCAATCAATGTTGACATCACCAAGGATAAGTGTCTCATATGGCATGTTGTGGGAGAACCAGGCTAGGATGTTTTCAAGAATGGGCAGATTGTTACCAGGAGGAAGGTAGAGGCAATTGCAAGTTTTTTGTGGGGATTCAGATGGCAGTTAAGGATGATGATTTCAGCTGGGAGCAAGTCAGGAATTGGGGAAGGGTATGGTGAGAGGTTAAGAATGTTTGAGTAGAGGATGGCTACGCCACCACCTTTTTTTACAGGTCTATCAGATCGGAAGATATTATAACCTGGTGGGAGTATTTCAGTATTTGAGATGTGTGGCTTGAGCCAGGTTTCAGATAGGGAGAGGATGTGAGGGGTATTGAGAGCTATCCATGAGTGCAGCTCAGTGACTTTATTTGCTAGACTATGAATATTCAGTGAATAAATAATTAAGTATTTGGATAGAAATTATTGTTGTGACTGAGGTTGGAGACTGTTGTAAGATGGGGGCAGTGTAGAGGTAGTTTTGGGGAGAGAAGAGGGGCCAGGGTTGGGATGGATATCTCCAGAACAAAGTCATTTTTTTAGTGAGGACAGAGTGTGTAGTAGATGCTAGATGGAGTTTGTATAGTTTTGACTTAGCTTTGTGGGAAGGTTTAAAAACCTGTATTATGGATAGTTTATATAGACTTGAGGCAGAGGTAGTAAAGAGATTAGGGGAGATAGTAAAAGATGAGGTAGTTGGATATATGTTGTATGAGTGAGAAGTTGGTGAACATAGGAGTGGGTCAGAGAGATTGGAGTGGTAAGAGGTGGAGATAGAGAGAATAAGGAGTAGTGTAGAAGATATTAGAAAATAATACATGTTGGAATAAAATATGGTCAGAGTAGGTAGAGAGACAGTGGTATAGATGAAGTGGTGTTGACAAGATTGACAGATTAGTAAGGTGGTTGTGGCAGTAGGCAGGAAGTGGAATTGTAGTGGCTAGTGGGACAGGAAGGGGAGGGATAGTTAGGTATAAAGGTAATTGTAATGGGGTGGGTGGGAATGGGGGTAGGGTAGAGGACCGAAGTGAGCCCAAGCGTAGCGGGGCTAGCACCCTGATCAAGATGAAGTCATAGAAACAATCAGAAAAGATAGTGAAAAACTAGCTTGAGAGACAAGGATATACAGTTTCTAAAGGTATAGTCACCGGAAATAAAATAAAAAGAAATAAAATATGAGCAGAAGTAAGCTTACAAAAGGACACTTGCCTCAGGACACACAAGTAGATTTACTTGAAGGAAACCCAGTGCTGTATGGTCAAAATAAGCTACAATAGAGAGGGGCTTTGTAGGGGGAGAGAGAGAGAGGTATTACTAGCAGCTAAAAGCAGGGCAAAACATAAAAAAACATTAATATGTAAGAGTTGGAAGACAGTAAAATAGGGTAGGTGCACTAGGAAAGGCAATTATGAGTGAGGCTAGAAATTAATTCAGGGAAGGGTAAAGTGCAGAACAGGAGAATATACACAGAAACAGTATGAGGATAGTGGGTAACCAAAGAGAAAAGATATGAGCTGCTGGTGTCTGCTTTTCGTGGTGACTAGCAAAAAAAACACTGTAAATTCTTGTTGTGCTTATAAAGTCTAGCATTAATTAAAAGATTAGCTTATGTAGTAGTTCTTTACTTTGACACTTACTTCAATGGTATTATTTTAAGCTTAAAATGGTGGCTTCCGGACAGATAGAATTGCAGGGTATCTGTTAAGGTCCTCAAACCTGTGCTGCCTGTACTGTGGCCAGGAGAAAACCGCAGGGAAAAATCCACTAGAGCTATAAAAACATAGAGGAGGGAGATTAGGTATGAGCAAGTAATTCAAGAAAAGAGCGAGAGACAAAAATACCATGGGTAGAGAGAAAAAAATTAATACAGGTAGGCAGAGACAGTATACCTAGCATTAATTTCCATTGTATGAGTGTCTTACACATAGCTAGCTAAGAACACAGCAGTGTTTACACCTATGCATAAAGTAATGCAGAACAACAGTAGTTAACAATAGCACAGAGTAGACATACACAAGGCAATAATTCACAAAGCAGGAAAACAGAAATCCAGGATACTGAGGACAACAACAATTGGTACACTTTCAGGCAATAGTTCTTCCTTTTACTTTAGTGCTACACCAAGAAATTACAGTGAAAATACTACAGATAGATCTAAATGTGAAGTTAAGGTGCCTGTTGCTCATTGCAACAAGAAACTTGGTTGGTAAATATTTTCATTTACAGTTTTCTTTCATTAAAAAAACAAGAAATAATAGGAGTACAATTCAAACACTAAGCTACCCGTGATCATAAGGTGCTGGAGCTCCTTGCAACAGGGAAAATAGACTTTAAATATTCTTAATGTAAAAGTGCAGCAGAAGTAGCTCTCAAGTGTGGATTTACACCAAGCACAGATGTCCCTAAAAAGCCCTCTGGCTGACAAAACAGTGTCACTTTAAGCTTTCCTGTGTGTTTCCCAACTCAGTCTCACCAGGCTCCTTTACTAATACCGCTACAATAGCAGTCCCAGTCTTCTTAATGTAAAAATGCACTTTGGTTAGCCAAATGTGAAAATATACCAACTAGCAACAGCGAGTAATTGTCACTTGAAGCCACTGTGTATGTTTCCCAACCTGGACAGACCAGACAACCTTTCCACTCCCACTAGAGTTGTAGTCCCAGTCTTTTTAATATAAAAACACTTTAGTTAGCTACAAGTGAAAAGGTACCAGAAACAAGTCTAACTGCAAGTAATTATAAGGTGATTCAAACGCAGACAAGCCAGCAGTAAGGAACGCACACACTTTAAGGCAGTTTCACAGTACGCTAACCATCTAAGGGAAGGCCTTCACAGTTTCTTCTGTCAGTAACCAATAATATGAGCAGAGGAGCTCAGATTGGGAGGAGCTTCTAATGCAAGGTATAGTGAAGATGAGACTTGGATGAGCTTCCAAGGACAGATATACACTAGGGACACACAGCTCAAAAGCCTCCAAGAATAAAAGCACAACAGGAATAGAGTGGGGAAAAACTTAGAAGAGAGCTAGTAAAAAAAATCGATAAAATGAGGGCCCACCTAGACCACCCTGGCCTAGTACAGAAACCAAAAAACACTACAGACTGTAACAGTTCCTTAAATTAATAATTTCAACTTCAGATAAAGTGCAAACACAACACACAGAACTGATTTAAAAGATAAGTGCAATATTTTAAATGTAGTTTCTGTGTACTTCATTGCATTCAAAATGTAGTCCAAATGCTTTATTCTCAAGCTTCCAAGTTTTTAGCAGGCCCAAGACTAAGATGGCTGACTGCTTGTGCAGTGTAAAATGCCAGGGGGTGGTTCGGTTAATCACCACATGCACTATTACAACGCATACAGCTGGCCAAAGGTGGCTTTTTGTTTTACATTTGAAAAGTGATTACAATACAGAATTAGATGAGAAAAATAACAACAGGTCCTGTAAAACCCAAATCAGTATATAGCAGTAGCTTCAAATTCACAAGAGAGCTAGTAAAAATGCAGTAAAATGAGGGCCCACTCAGAACACCGGCATCCAGCCCAGAAACCGAAAAGCACTATGGACTACAAAATGTTTTAAATTAATAGCTTTAACTTCAGATAAATAGCAAACACAACACACAAAACTGATTTAAAAGGTAAGATAAGTGCAATATTTGAAATTTACTTTAAATGTACTTCATTTGATGCAAAATATAATTCAGATGTTTTGTTTTCAAGCTTCCAGTAATCTCAAGATGATGATGGCTGACTGCTTTTGTAATATAAAATTTCAGGGGGGTTAATTACCACACGCTCTAGTTAACAGTTTTTTTTTTTTTCATACAGACCCCAGTAATGGTTACTAAGAGAAACTAGTAGACATGCATTATAAAACTGAGTGCTAGAATAATGTAAAAGCATGACAATATTTTTTCTGTAACCAGAATAAAATACAATTATAATCAAAAATAGATAGCAGCAGCACCTTACCTAACAGACTCCGAATACAAGGCTGTAATAACCGAAAACAGCCAGAGCCAAGTTAATTTTTTCTAAACTTGTTTCTACAAAGCAAATAATTGTTAGGTTCAAAGGACATCTTGGAATCCATATATTTAGTCTTGGAATATCAGGGTGTATAGAACCAGAGACCACAAAGAGCGGAGTTTATTTGTAAACACTTGTGCACAAAGCAAGTCACTGTGAGGTTCAAAGGATGTCTTGGAATTCAAGAAGAAGTTTTGGTAGTGTGGAACATTAAAGGTAACAGAAACCCCAGTCTTAGTAAACAGTGTTGTATATTATACAAAAAAAAACTTTTTATAAATACATTTTTTTCTATCAAAACTCTTAATATTAATAACGTGTTTGTAGCCAGTACCCTCAAAACAAATGAGTTAAGTCTCTCAGTAATTCTGTCTTTCTGTCTGTCTCAGTAGTTCAAGACTCCTTTGACAGGAACAAATCCCAGCTTCTTGCTGGAATCTTCTACCAGTTCACAAGACTCACTACTCTGGATATCAACTCTGTCTCCACAAAGAGCAAACAAACCCTCTAGGGCATTTCCTCAGCCTTTCCTCGGCTTGAGTACAAAGCAAAGTTGGCACTCCCAAAATATTTCACTTTGGTTCAGAATGTTGGCCTGGGAAACATCCAGGAGAATCATTCATAAGATTTGATGGATTACAAAGTGACCTGTCATTTCATCTACCACATTTTGGTGCTTATTTTACTTCTAAGTTATATACCATGTTGCTTATTTTTGTTTTCATCTAATTGCATAAATAGATAAAAAAGTGGTTGCATTCACAAAACTGATATACACCCAAGAAACACTCAGTACAAACTTATTGATGTATTTTAGAGAGTATTCAGTCCACCTAATTATGAATGTCTCTGAGTTATTGAGAGAGAAAAGGTAGTCCTAAAAATATGGACTTGGAAAGAACAATTCCAGATCTATAGCAAGCAGAGATGTTTCATTGTGATTATATTGTATCAAATGTGGGTCTTTTTCCAGTGAATCTCTCCACAGATAGTTTTCTTTTTCAAAGGCATGGTTAGAAAGTTAGGTTTTATGTTGTACATTAAATCACTGGTTAGGAAAAAGTATGCCACAACTGAAATATTTGTATGTGATTGTGGTTTATGATGAAGAGGTAGAGATGACTGTTCTTGTTTGACAGGGTCATGAAAAATTCATTCCTTATGTTGCCGTGCTACCCATTGGAACTGGAAATGACCTGGCTAACAGTCTGGGCTGGGGGGCTGGTTATGCAGGAGAAATTCCAGTGGAACACATCTTGAGGAATATCATGGATGCTGATGTTGTCAAACTGGACAGGTAAACAATACATGACTTGCTTTGATTTACAACTTCAGTTTTTGTGTAACCATTTTTTACGTTATGGATCTCTATGTGGTATTTTCACAGAGAAAATGTATTGTTCTAGTGTTCTGAGTTGTAAGTTTGTACATAATCAGTAAACAGGATTACTGGTAGTCCATTCTGTTTTGTCTGTCATGGTGTATTTTCTTTACACTGTTTTGCTTTTAATTGCATATTAAAACTAGGAAATAGACCACAGCTGTGTCTCTTGTGAGTCACACAGAAATTGGAATAGGTTAGTTAAGGCTAAGTACCTGTGAACTGATGCTGGAGCTTGGAGCTAAACCTTTTATTTAAGGGGTAAAAAAAAAAATTCAAAGCTTTACTGGAAAATTTCAATCAGACTTTGCAACAGATTGCTGTGAGGGAAAGGCTTGCCGTCTTGTAGTTTGTACTGCTTCATTACCTTCATTTTATTTTACTTGTATTATGCCTTTAATCATATTTAAACTTGGAAAGAAACCACAGCTTTGTCTCTTAGGTTCATAGGTTCATAGATTAGTACTACGCTATCTGCCCTTGTGGGCCATTTTAAACCTAGCCAATTATCCCATGTGAGAATCCAACCCTGCACCTCGTGTCTGTAAGGTAAACACCTTAACCACTATGCCAACCTCCCACTGAAATTTTCCACTGTGAGTCACACACAAATTAAATTTTCCTCCACCCTCCCATGCTGGTGCTGTTGTGGTTTTAAACTCAACTGTTCTAGTTACCTGCCCCTTATGTGAATTTGAACACATATTCCCTTCCCTCTTCTTTCATTTACTATTTTGAGTAAGCACGAAATTATCATTTTTCAAAATCAGCTGTTTAAATTTATTCACCATCTCATGTATTCCATAGAGCCAAAATAAAAAAATGCCCACCCCTTCCAATCTATCTTGCTTTTTTAAAATGTGGGGCTTTCCACATAGATAGCTAAAGCTTAAGTTACCCACTCTTTCATAACTAACTGCTTACAGCACACTGCAACTCTTAGGATATTAACCCATTATCTGAAGTAGTTAACTTCGTTTGTCAGCAACCTTTGGGAATCGGATCCGAGCCGGCAATCTTTCATAGCTTAGATCCGAGCTCCTAGCTTCTCCCCTTCACCCATACTCCCCTGCCATCCCTGACTGACCTCAGATCTAGTTTGCCGCGCTTCTTGTCAGCAGCTAGGTTTTTGAGCTCCTGGTTTCGTAGGGTCTTGTGAGAGTTTTGTGAGAGTTTTACATTTTTTTATTATCCCCTCAAGTGTACGAGTGTGTTTTGTGGTCAAGTTTCCCTTTTTTTTTTTGGCTAAAACTAATACCTTTTAGTTAAACTTACCCTCCCTCCCCTTCGCTGGTCGTAGCTTCTGTGTGTTCTGTGTTTGGGGCCTAACGAGTGTGTTTGTTTTTTTCTTAAGATGTCTGAGGCCCCAAAACCCATCTTTTCTAAGTGCACCGAGTGTGGCCATAAGCTGTCCCCAGCGGATGGCCACACTTGGTGTGTACGGTGCCTTGGGGTTGAACACCTTTCCTCTGGGTGTTCCATCTGCGTGGCGTTCAACCCCAGGGCACTGAAGGACCGGAGGTCGAAGCTGATCCTAGCGGGACTTTTGCCCCCGGATTCGGCTTTGGCCTCCAGTGCTTATGTGGCCTCCTCCCCGGCTTCGGTGGTGGCCACTCCTGCCTCTCTCCCTCTGGTCAGGACTCAAACTCCCGCTGCAGCTCCGGAGGTGAGGGAGGCCAGGAAAGAAAAAAGGAGGGAGAAGCACCACAAGCGACGGGCCAAGGCCTCCACTTCGGTCCCCCCTGGCTAAGTGGTCTTTTCCTTCCAGGGCTTCCCGGTCTCCTTCTCAGATCCGGTCTCCGTGCTTCTCACTGGGCCCCGAGGAGGAGGAGGAGACCCGATCTCCGTCGAGGTCATCGAGGTAGCATTCCCAGCCAGCCTCTGTGGCCTCATCGAGATCAACTCCTAGCCTTTCCGACGCAGATTTGGACCGGATGATGCGAAGGTTTCTCCAGGCCCAACTGCAGATGGGATTGCTCCTGCCCCCCCCTTCTGGGGGGAGCTCGACACCTTTCTTTGCCCTGATAGCTCCTTCTCCGATCCGCTTCCCGGGTTCGGTGCCGAGCAGCCTTGGAGTCGGAGGTGGGTTGGCACCGACAGTATCGGGTACTTAGGCGCCGACTTTCCCTCGAGCCTTTTGGGTCTGTTTTTGTCGGATCCGGGCTCTCGGAGCCGTGGGCTGAGCGTCAGATCCGAGGGAATCAGTGTGTCTTCAGCTCCGTCTAGGTCGGAGCGCACTGGTCCATCGGATCCAATGGCTTCGGCGCCGACCCTGATCCATCCATCGGATCCAAGCGAGGGTTTGCTCTCGGATCCCAGAGAGAGAGGCTCTCCCTCTGCTTTCGATGTGGTGGAGAGGGCACTGTCGAGTGCTTCCTGCCCCCCGGTCCTTGCTTCAGCTCCGCCCCGCACTCCCTCTCTGTTGGGTCTGGCTTCCATCACCCGGCCCCAGGGACAGCCTGCTTTGATGTCCCAGGTTGTTCCCTTGGAACAGGACGTGGCTGGTGAGACGTCCTCAGACAGCCCCCCCCCAAGGACGTCCCTCACAAGCGAAAGTGCAAAAGGAGGCACATGGACTCCCCCGAGTCCTTGACTGATGACACGGATTTAGATGAAGGGGAAGGCTCCCCGAGGATGTCTCCTTCAGAGACATCATGGAAATTCTCAGGATAAGAGGGGAGTGGTCTGCCCCCAAGGCTTCCTCGGACGAATCCGTGTTCTTGGAGGCATTCGAAGCAGGCCCATCTACCTCTTAGGTGTCCCCTCCACCCAACCCCTTAGTGGACCTTGTTACCACTAGGGCGTGGAAGGAGCCAGACACTGTGGAGCCAGTCCCCAAATGCCCGGACAAGATCCTTAGTCTGCCCTCCAAGAGGTCCCATTGGAACAAGGGTCCCCCCGTAGATGCCATGTTGGTGGCGGCGGCCACCAAGAGGGAATTAGCTCAGGAGAGTCCCTCGGTCCATCCACCGAGCATGGAGTCCCATTTGATGGACCGTTTAGGGAAGCGGGCTTTTAGTTCAGCGACCTTTTCCGTGAGGTCTCTGAACTACATGGCACATGTTATTCGACTGCAGCGGGACCTTATCAAAGAGTACGCTGCATCTCCCCTGGAGTCCATGTCGGTGGAGGACAAATGGTTGTACTCCACTCGAATGGCCACTCTCAGATCCATATCTAACACCTCTATGCAGCTGTTGTCCCACGCCACAGAGGGAGCCGCTAGAGCCAGCGGAACAGGCCTCGTCATGCGGCATCAGGCCTGGCTCCGGCATTGCGATTTCACGGAACCCTTCAAGGCGTCATTTGCGAATGCCCCTTTTGATGGTTATGCCCTGTTTGGCAAGTCCGTTCACGAGACTTTGGTCCAGATCGAAAAGGACGGGAAGATGTCTGCTGTCGGAGTCCGCTTCTCTGTTCCCAGAGGTCCTTCTCCAAGAACCAAAAGGGACAGAAGAAGATGTGGTTCTGGAAGTCGCAACAATCCCTAGTCCGCTCCGGATCCCCAGTCCTTTGTGGCAGAGGAGGACAGGGTGGACACCGCCCTAGAGGCAGAGGGGGCCCGAGGAATGGTGGGTCCAGAGAAGCTTTCTCTGACCGGCCCACCCAGCGACCCTGAGGAGTTGCCCGACTGCTCCTCTCTGGAGGCAGTCGGGGGATGTTTTTTGAGGCACCTGGTAGCTTGGGAGTCCATCACAACAGACCGCTGGGTGCTTCGCATCATATCCAGAGGATACCAAATTCCTTTTTCTCACATCCCTCACCAACCCAAACGCCTCCCCGATGTCCCACCCGATCAGAGGGAGGCTGCAGCTGCGGAAATTCAGCAGCTCTTGGGAAAAAGAGCCATCCAACATGTCCCCCCAGACCAGTTCGGATCGGGTTACTACTCCAGGTTCTTTTTGGTGCCAAAAAAGATGGGGGACCCAAGGCCAATCCTCGATCTCTCCCTCCTGAACCTGTCAGTAACCAAAGAAAAGTTCCGGATGGTCACCCTTCAATCCATTCACCCCCTGTTGCGGGAGAGCGACTGGATGTGCTCGATAGACCTCAAGGATGGGTATTACCACATATTGATGGACAAACGATCCAGGAGGTTTTTCTGCTTCCGGCTAGGAGCCAGTCATTAGCAGTTCAGGGTCCTTCCCTTCAGTCTCACCTCAGCCCCAAGGGTGTTCACCAAGGTATTAGCAGTGATAGCAGCCCACCTGAGGCTTCAAGGAATGCAGGTGTTTCCATACCTAGACGACTGGCTCCTGACCGCCCCAACAAGGCATCTACTCTGCTCAGCCAGGAGTTACTTTCTCCACCTTGCTCCCCGGCTGGGGATCACCGTCAACACGGACAGATCCTTTCTCAACCCGACTCAGGTGATAGACTTTATCGGGGCCAGATTAGACACCAACAACTTACTAGCCTTCTTAACCACCGAATGACTTCACACCCTGAGGCTACATGTGCGGGCCATTTTACTATCGTTGGCTCCCCCGGCGGGATTGGTCCTGAGGGCACTGGGCTCCATGGTGGCCGCAATTACTCTGCTCCCCATGGCTCGCCTGAACATGAGGATTTTGCAGTGGACTCTCCAAGTCCAATGGTCCTTCCGTCGATACCCTCTCAGTCACCCCATTCCCCTCAGCAAGGCTTGCAAAAGGGCTCTTGCATGGTGGTTACAATCACCGGACCTCCAAGCGGGACGCCCTTTCTCCATGGCCCCTCCACTCGCTACAGTGACCACGGACGCCTCTCGCCTCGGGTGGGGGGAGGTATTATGCAGGCAGGACGGTCCAAGGCACGTGGAACAATACAGAGACCTCATTGCATATAAATGTTCTAGAGATGAGGGCAGTGCTGTTGTTGTTGCAAGCACTTCAGAGCCTTCTTCCTATAGGAACAGTTGCAGTTCAGTCAGACAACATGTCGGTGGTCTGGTACATCAACAAACAGGGGAGAACCAGGTCCTACCCACTCTGTCGAGAAGCTGTGAGAGTGTGGGAATGGGCGATCTCCACCAACCGCTTTCTTATTGCAACGCACATTCCGGGATGGTCCAACATCCTGGCGGACAAACTCAGTCACACCATACAGTCTCCTTACAAGTGGTCTCTCAATCCCCAGGTAGTGAAGCGGATCTTTGCCGTATGGAGACAACCCTGTTGCGATCTCTTCGCCTCTCCTTCAAACACGAAATGCAACAGCTACTTCGCTCTAATTCCCCCCGCCGGGGAATTCCCGAGAGACGCTCTGGTGCATGCTTGGCCTCCCGGTCTACTCTATGCTTTCCCTCCTCTACCTCTGATGCTGAAGCTTCTACAGAAAGCCAGTCGGTTGGGGAGCAAAATGATCCGCATTGCCCCATTCTGGCCTCGTCAAGTTTGGTTCCCTTACCTCTTGTCTCATCTGATGAATCCACCTTGGATTCTAGATCCCCGCCCGGATCTGATTTCCCACCCCCTAGG
This sequence comes from Protopterus annectens, assembly GCF_019279795.1. Classification (NCBI taxonomy): domain Eukaryota; kingdom Metazoa; phylum Chordata; order Ceratodontiformes; family Protopteridae; genus Protopterus; species Protopterus annectens. The sequence goes on along the minus strand of NC_056746.1, from coordinate 1,427,651,036 downwards.
CCTCCCAGTCCCGAACCTGGACAATCTCAAGCTTACGGCTTGGTTGCTCCAATTCCACTCGTAGCTAGGACTCCTGGTATCTCCTCCCCAGTTAAAGCTATCCTAGTAACAGCACACAAGCCCTCTACTAGGAAAGTCTTACTCCTGTAAATGGAAACATTCTGCTATTTGGGCGGAGCGTCAGAACCTAGACCCTTTCACAGCTCTGTTGCCCACCGTCTTGGATTTCCTTTCAGGGCTTTTGAATCAGGGGGCTAGCTGTTCCACAGTCAAAGTTCAACTAGCAGCTATCTCTCGTTACCACGTGGGACATGAACTGGGTCCACTGATCACCACGAAGTTATGTAAGACCTTTCTGAAGGGCACCTTCCTACTCAGACCTCAAATAAAGGAAGTAGTGCCTCCCTGGGATTTGACTTCTTCAGGCCTTGACAGCTCCCCCTTTGAACCTGCAGCTTCAGCTGATCTCAAACATTTGTCATGGAAAACAGCCTTTCTCGTCGCTATTGCTTCAGCTAGGAGGGTTTCTGAACTTCAAGCTCTATGTGTAAAACCTCCTTACTTGACCTTCCACAAGGATAGGGTTTACCTCAGGACCAATCCCTCATTCCTTCCTAAGATTGCTTCCGAGGCAAATATTAACCAATCCATTAATCTGCCGGTTTTCTTTCCTGAATACCAGAACAAAGGAGAATACAAACTACATTCTTTAGATGTGCATAGACAGCTGCGTTTTTACATTCATAGAACGGCTGGTCATAGACAATCTGACCAGTTGTTCGTCTCCTTTACCAAATTTAATTTAGGTAAATCTGTGTCGAAGGTCACCTTGTCGAGGTAGATTTCACAATGCATCCTTTTGGCTTATGAAAGTTCTGGCGGGCCCGCACCTCAGGGAGTCCGTGCCCACTTTACTCGGTCCATGTCTACTTCTGCTGCCTTTCGGTCTAGAGTACCCCTGGATGATATTTGCTCAGCAGCCACTTGGGCTTCACCTCATACCTTCATCAACCATTATAAATTGGATATTATCTCTAGAGGGAGAGCATCCATTGGCTCTGCAGTGCTCCGGAACATCCTTCCATGAAGGCCGCCCAAGGTACAGGTAGCTGGGGACTCTGTCCCAAAGGTTGCTGACAAATGAAGTTAACTGCTTCAGATTAAGAATTTATGTACTCACCATAACGTTCCATCTGAGTAGGTAGACTTCATTTGACTGCAACTGTCCCACCCTCCTTCCCCATGACCTTCGGATGTTATTTGGCCAGACGTTTTTACTCTGCCCTTTAAGGAAGGTAGTTAGTTTCCATTTTCAGCCTTATTGGTTATGGGAAAACTTGATCTGAGGTCAGTCAGGGATTATGGATGAAGGGGAGGAGCTAAGAGCTCGGATCTAAGCTATGAAAGATTGCCGGCTCGGATCCGATTCCCAAAGGTTGCAGACAAATGAAGTCTACCTACTCAGATGGAACGTTATGGTGAGTACATAACTTCTTATTTTCTCTTACATTTAAAATCTGCAACATCTACTCCAAAACCACCAATTTATTGGAGAGTCCACATTCTACTCTCAGTAGTCATTTTAGGATTAGTGCTTCTGTTTTGTTCCTAGTGAGAAAAGGAGCACAGGGACATTATTTTCTGAAGGCTGCTGCTGATCACCAAAACACCTAATAACTGCATCATAGGTGCCAGCTTGGAATTTGTGCTTTTATTTTGCTTCTGGTGAGAGAAGGAGCAGAGTGCATTGATTCCTGACTGTTTATAATAGGGCAGTGAGTGTCTGCGTTGGACTTTCCTGATTGGTCTGGTTGCTACTCAAGGCATCTACCAGGAAATTTGAAAATTGCTGCAGGCCTCTACCAGGAAATTTGAAAATTGCTTTAGAAAAAGTCATCCAAAAGGTCCCGTCCAAACAAAGAGGATTCGGAACATACTCCCGCTTCTTTTTAATCCCAAAAAAGACAGGGTACCTAAGACCCTTACTAGATCTGAGCAAGTTGAGCCTTTATATAAAGAAGTCCATGTTCCGAATAGTTATATTTCAATTCATTCTGCCTCTGTTGCACAAGGATGAATGGATGTGACAGTAGATCTCAAGGATGCATACTATCATATCAGAATAGACAGGTGCTCCAGGAGATTCCTGCACTTTTGTCTGGAAGCTAATCATTTTCAGTTCAGAGCACTGCCCCTGGGCTCACCACATCCCCCTGGGTGTTCACCAAATGCATGGCAGTCATAGCAGCTCACATGAGACTCAAAGGATTTCAGGTGTTTTCATACTTAGATGATTGGCTTCTCACTGCCCCCAACACAGATCAACTTTTCCAAGCCAGAGATTATATGATTCAAATCTCACACTCCCTGGGCATCAGCATAAACTTGGACGAGTCCAATCTGACTCCTGTGCAGAACATAGGAACACAGTTGAACATGAGGGATTAAATAGCTTATCTTTCCCTTCGCATAACAACATTGAGAAATCAAGTTTGGGAACTATTTCCCATCAAGCCCCTCCTGCACATCTAGTTTTTCAAGCTCTGGGGTCGATATTAACAGCGATCTTGTTACTTCCTCTGGCAAGGTTCTTTGTGCAAATTCTTCAGTGGACATTCGCAATACAATGTTCTGTATTCTACCAATCTTTGTCTGTTCCTGTCAGGCTGACACCAATCTGCAAACAGTCATATTCGTTGGTGGCTTCTGTCAGACAACCTCTTTTTAGGCAGGGCCTTTTCGATCCCCCCACCAACAGCCACAGTGACCACAGATGCTTCCCAGCATTACAAAGGAAAGATCGTCCAAGGCGCATGGTCCCCTCTGGAGAACAGGATGCATATCAGTGTCCTTGAGATGAGACCATTGCAGTTCATGCCAACAACATGTCTGCAGTCTGGTACGTCAACAAGTAAGGAGGAACCCATTTTTACTCCTTGTGCAGAGAGGCCATGAGGGTTTGGGAATGGGCGATATCTTTGAACTGCCTTCTGGTTGCAACTCACAGTCCAGGGAAGGTGGTCAGATTCAGCAGATCTCTACTGATTCCACACGATGGTCCGTCAAACAGTCAGTGACAGTTAAGGCCTTCAACCACTGGGGGTCAACCTTGCTGCAACCTTTTTTGCCTCTCCACTCAATAACAAATTCAGCAAATTTTTCCCTCTGATTCCCCCCTCTGGAAGAGTCCCTTAGGGACACTCTGGTACATGATTTGCCCCAGGCATCTTTTACGCATATCCCCCTTTCGCTGATCCTGAAATTTCTTCAGAAGGCAAGCAGATTGAAGAGCTCAGTCATCCTCATTGCCCCCTTTTGGCCTCAGCAAATATGGCTCCTCTTCTTCTGGTCTCATCTAAAATATCCTCCATGGATACTGGAGCCATCACAAGATCTCTTCTTGCACCAGATCCTCTCTCCCCTGTCAGGATTACAACATCCCAATCTTCATGCCCTTAAACTGACTGCATGGTTTCTCCACTTCCAACCATAGTAAGACAGTCCAGGCTTGCTTCCCAGGTTCGTAGCATCATCTTAGCTTCACAAAAAGGTTCAACTAAGAAAGTCTACAACAGTCAATGGAAAAGGTTTGTTGTTTGGCCTGCTAATAAAAACATTGATCCCTTCTCTGCACCAGTCTCCGATGTTTTACTTTTCCTTAGCACCCTGTTTGTAGAAGGAGCAAGTTTTTCTACCATCAAACTCCAGCTAGCTGCAATTGCTAATTTTCACATGGCTAGTCAATCCCACTCCTTGTCTACCTTTAGATAATGTAAAACTTTTATCAGAGGTGTCTTCTTACTGAGACCTCCCCATTAAATATCCTTCCCCACCTTGGGATCTCACCGTTGTGCTGCAGAGTTTGACTCAAAGTCCTTTCAAACCAGCAGGCACTTGTGACTTGAGGCTTTTGTAGGAAATGTACATTTCTCTGTCCTTGGTCTTTCAATTTTTTTGTTTCCTTGTTTTTTAAACTATGTAATAATATTCATCATGATCTCATTTAGATTGTCTAGAAATTTTTAACTCCTACTCTTGTTTGGATAACAATATTCCTTGTCTAAGTCCTACCAGTCTGTAATCTGTTATCTCTATATGTGGAGCTTTTCTCCCCGGGCCTCTACTGAAAATGGAAATATATCCAGCTAGACTAGCCCGGTTAACAAATGTAAAATAAAAATAATAAAATAAATTTTGTCATGGAAGATGATCTTTTTAGTAGCCATTACTTCAGCAAAAAGGATTCCTGAGCTGCAGGCATTATCTTCTCAATCTCCTTACATAATATATCATAAAGATAGGGATTTACTCCATACAATCCCTCTTTTATGCCTAAAATAGTTATAGAACGCAACATTAACCAATCTATTCAGTTGCTAGTATTTTTTTCCCAATTGTTCTAATAAAGGAGAGTGCATTCTACATCTCTTTCATGTTCATAGACAACTGTGTTTCTATATGCATAGAACAAAACAGCACAAGAAGTCAGACCAAATGTTCATAGCCTTTTCTAACAGGTTGGGTCAAGTAGTATCAAAGGGGTCTATATTAGATGATCAAACTTTCAAAAATTCAGTAACGGAGATCTCCGTACAGCGTGGAATTGGAAGCTTTCCCTTTTCTGCACTGTAGTGCGATCTCGAAGTTGGTATATTTAAAGAGCGGGGAGTGTGGGGGGGTGCAGTGTGGCTTGCCCTCTGCTTAAAACGTTCAGGTAGGTTATTTGTGTTTATTTTATTTTTTTTATTAGATATTCAAACTTTTAAAAGTTTGATCATATGGTGTCGACCATATGAAAGTCGATCTTTTGAAAGTTTGATTATCTAATATAGACCTGTATCAAAGATCACACTGGCCAAATGGATCACTGACTCTTATCACCTTCACTTATTCTCACAATGAATGTCAGGATCTGATGCTGTCCATTTCATCATTCATCACTGATGGGTCTTGGATCCGACCTTGGATCCAAGCTGGCAAAGTGAGCGACACCTCCTGAGCTCAACTCCTCCCCTCCCCTTACTTCCTGTTACCCATAATCCTCAGATCTCGTTTGCCACAATTGTGAATGAGACAGAACACCTCCAGGTAGGGCATAGATAGTGTAAAGGTCTAAAAGGATACATTGTTGCAATTTTTGCTTTCCATTGTGCAATGCTGCTAAATGATGTTGCAAGGCGGTTAGCAAGGTTCCCCAACCCCTGCAGCCATCGAACACCTGTAGACAGACCGCAGATGACATATAATTTAAAATGGATACATTCTATTAATTATGTTGGGTGCTGAACAAATATACTAAGCAGAGATGCACTGTGGTTAACACACTAAACAAGAATGAATAGGGAATTATGCAGCTGTCATTTAACTATTCCTGTGGCAGCAGGTGTAAGTGTAGGGCTGTAGTACAGTTGGTCCTGAATTCAAGTATAGGAAGTACAACATATTTTTACTGTTGTGACAGCTCAGTGTATAACATTGAACAGAAAAATATACAAATGTTATTTCAACATTCTTGTGGCAACAGGTGTAAGTATAGGGCTGCCATACACATGGTCCTGGGTTCTAGTAGAGTACATTCCAGACATTTTTACTATTCCATTCTACGTTATATTCAATCTCACTTATAACACTTTAGATAATAGAGCTTATATGAATTTTGTGAGGGATAAGATACCATTATTGTGTTTTCAGATGTATGAATGAGGATATGCTGTGTACTATATCTCTTTAAGTATAATTCTGCTATCTGGACTTGGATGGCCTTCACACTTAAGTAAGACACTTACACAAATGAATCTATGTAGAAGAACCTTGTCAGGTCACACACATACATGGTTAACACCTCAAACTGTCAGCTGTATTTATGAATGATTCATGACTATATCGGAGTAGCACTTCCTCTGTGGCAAAGATGGAAAATCAACACTTTGGAAGAAAATGTTTTGTCCCTTATGCATAGGTTTGAATCCCACACTTTAAAAATCTATTTTATGAGTGTATAAGGCCAAAACAAAAATGTGTCAGGTCATGGAATTTATGCCCCCATGCATGTCTGCAGTTAATTCACCTAACAGTAACAGCTGCAGACACCCTTCAAACTAACATCAAGTGTCACATTGACCGTCCAGTTTCAAAAATGGTTTCTTCCCTGCTTGGCACTGTTGCTCTCTGCTTAACATCTCGCAAACGTGGTTTGCATCGTTTCCAGGATTTGCACAGTACCAGTAAACGCGATGGAATTGGCAGGAAATCATTAGTTGCTGTTGCTCTACTTTTCGTATTAGACAGTTCTGGCATTAGAGGGGGAAAGTGCACAGTTTAGGGTGCAGAGCTGGGGTGTTCTGGAGTCCAGGATATTTATTGGACTCCTGGAAGAGTGCCATAGGCAAAAGCCTCTGCAGAGGGACACGTCTGAGGCTTGGAGTAGTTTGGCCAAGGCTGTATCCAGTGCTACTGGCATCTCATGCACTAGAAAATAGTGTAGGCACTACTTCAGCGACCTACAAAGGCACAAGAGGGATATGCCGAACCAGAGGTTGACTGTGTTTCAAACTCGTGACATCCCACAGTTGTGTAAGTATGCTAATAAAGAGAATTTGTAATACATGGAAAATAGAAAGCTAAATATAGCCAAGACTGGTATGCATAATGCTCTTCTCTTCTATTCTTTTCTTTTCTTTTCACAGCTAATGCCAAAATTGAGTTGAATCGGCAGGCTCATGCTGATCATCTGGAGAGACTGAGGGTAGCAAGTGGTATGCATGCAGCACAAGAGAAACTATTGTAGCTTTAAAAGTTAATGATAGATTTTTCTGCAGCACAAACCAATTTTCTTTCTGAAATAGGTGTGCCTTGTTTGCTGTAGCATAGACTAGATTGACATCCTGAATCTAGCTTTGTTTGTATAACTTGAGCACTAATCCAGGCCATCTTTTTTGGAGAAGGTTCCCCTGCACCCTGGTGGCAGGAGTGTGCAGTTAGAACTTGTCTGATTGAAGACTGCTGGAACAGGGCTCAGTTTTGAGCTTTTTTACTGGTTAATTGGGTAATTTGCTTAAATCAGTTTGCTTGTTTTCTACTGTTATATAAAAATTGCACTTTATTCATCTGCTTTTACTGTATTTGCGTTTCTTCGTACTTTATTACTTTATTTTGCTTTTTGCTGCTTGTTCTTAAAATTACTTAATTTCATTTATTCTGCTGCATTTATTACTGCTTGTTAGTAGCCTGATTAAATTGTAACTGTTATTCTAAGCCTTTGATTGAAGCACTTGGGCTTCAGACCAGTTGTTTTACATTAAGAAGGTTTGTGGTCTGCACTGTTTTGGCAGGACAGGTAGCTTACATCCTTCTAAGTTGGGAGTTGCTGATTGAAGGCTTAGTGTCTGTTATTCTAAAAGTGTATTAGTTCTGATTTAAGCACTTGGGCTTCAGGCCAGTTATTTTACATTAAGAAAGTGTGGTCTGCACTCTTGTGGGAGGAGAGGGTAGATTCTGCCCTTCTGAGCTGGGAGTTTCTGGTTAAAGACTTATTCTGCCTGCATATTTGAACTGTTTCTTTCTGAAATTAGTACACCTTGTTTGCTGTAGCATAGACTAAATTCAGACCTACTGAATCTAGCTTTGGTTGTAAAAATTGTGCTCTAATCCAGGCCATCTTTTTTTGGAGAAGGTTCCCCTGCACCCTAGTGGCAGGAGTGTGCAGTTAGAATTTGTCTTATTGAAGACTGCTGGAACGGGGCTCAGTTTTTAGCTTTTTATTGGTTAATTTGTTTACATCAGTTTGTACATTTGCTACTGTTATATAAAAAAAAATACACTTTGTGCATCGCCGCTTAGCTAGGGTTAAACTATTCCCAGCGCCATAAAGTCTGCTTTTTAAATTTTCCCTTAAAACTAGCCAGTTTTTTTAGTTTCAGCACTCAAATCTGTTTCTTTGAGCTCAGCACTTGTTCAGAACTCATTGTAAGCACTAAATAAGCTACAAATTACTACAGCACTCAACTTTCCTCACTTCTTCTATAGGAAAACAGTTTCTAGTACTTAATAAATAAGCACCTATCCAGGCATGTCCAAGGGTCAGCTCCCAGTGTTTTCTCCTGTCTACCTGATGAATCTGGGCATCTTGGGGCAATGCAGCAATTGCCTCATGTACACAGACAACCCTCTCCTCCTACCACCCAACACTACAACCTGTGAGAGATTCACTTATATAGCCAAACTGGAAGCAAAGCTGTCTTCACCCAAGACTGGGCTTGACAGTCAAGAGGAGAAGGTAAATACTTGCACCACACCACACTCAACACACAGTCCCTCAAAAAACTTACACCACCAAAACAGACACATAGAAACACAAAACACACACCTGCATTTGCGGAGGCTCTCAGTAAAAATCTGCTCAAGCAACAGAGACCTCCAAAGCAGAAACGTAAACAACCTCCACCCCCCCAACACAACCAATATGACACATAGCCCACAAACTCAATGTGCCACTCAACCAAAGCACATAAGGCATAACAACGTACCCAACACTCTAGTCATAAGTGACTCTATAGTCAGGCACACTGATGTTCCACTCACCAGGCTAAACAAAGAGAAAGTTACTGTCATCTGCCTGTCGGGTACCAGGATCCACCACATAATGCACTCACTCAGGTCACTGCACAACAAGTACAAATATGACTCTGTTGTTGTCCATGTTGGTGTGAATGACCTGAGACGTATCTCCCTGAACTACATGAAAAGAGACATGGAGGAGCTCTCCAATCTTGTAGCCCAGGCAGGTATGACCCTAGCCCTGAGTAGCATCCTGCTATCATCCAGAATGATACCACAGTACAAGGACAAAATGATTAACTTCAACAGCTGGCTAAGCTAATGGTGTAATTTTAAGGGGATCCAGTGTCTGTCTGACTAGGATGACATGATCAACAGAACACGATGCTTTGCCAGAGATGGTCTGCACCTTTCGCCCTTGGGATTCCGGATACTGGCTAAGGCTCTTGCCACCCCTATAGTGCCTTTTTTAGGCAAGGTTCAAATGACAAATTCACCACTGTAACAAGTACAAGCAAGCAAAACCTGAGGGTAATGCTACTCAATGCTAGAAGTCTAATCCTCAAAATGCATTCACCCGAGGTACTCCTTAAAATGGAGAACATCGACATCTGTTCAGTGACAGAGACCTGGTTCAAGGCTCCAGTGAGCACCCTTGCATTACCAGGCTATAATTCGTACTACAACTTTCGGCCACCTAACCTGGACCGAAACACTAAAGGTGGAGGCGTTTCCATATTCATTAAGGATATCCACACCTCCAGGCTAGTTGCTCAGCATAAAGCATCCAAGATAATCCAAGTGCAACTAACTCTGGACAAGACCGCAGTCCAAATTGTAACTTGCTACAGGTCCCCCACCATGCCCCAGGATTCCCACTCCTCTTTTCTTGATACACCAAAAAATATTAGGGTACAACCCGACACCCTCATAATGGGCGATTTCAACTACCCCACCATTAACTGGGAAAACTACTCATGTACCAACTTTTTTGCTCAACGTTTACTGGAATTCATAAATTCCAACACCTTGGATCAACTTATCCATACCCCCACCAGGGGCAGCTATATCCTAGACCTGGTCATTATCAGCATGGGCGACCAGTGTTCCACACCAGAGGTCAATTTCTTGTTGGTCAGATCTGACCACAAGCTAATCACCCTAGACATCCACATCCTGCCCCCACCCCCATTGGGGAAACCACCGTAAAAAATTTCTCGAAAGCCAACTTCATGACACCCATTCAGATGGACAATAGAGGTATGACTGCTGAATCCTACACAAATGCACTTTGTAAGCACTTACATGAGTGCATGGATCATGCTATCCCTAACAGAACCAAGATGCTATCCTCCAAAAAAAAGAAAGAAAGCCAATCTGGTGGTCCCCTGCCATAAACAAACTCTACAACAAAAGAAAGAAACTGTTGCAAAGAAAGAGTAAAATCCCATGATTGGAGGAACTCCCTGGTCAGCCTCAGTAAGAAGCTGAGATCCCTCATAAAATCCTCCAAAGCTAGTTACGAAAACAAAATCGCCACTGATTTTCAAGACAACCACAAAGTATTGTATAGCTATGTCAAGAATCTCAATGGCAACACTCAGATCTGCTCTGAGTTACAGCACAATGGCACTAAATATACAGAACCAACTGATATTGCCAACATCCTGGCAGATAGGTTCAGTGCTACCTTTACCCCTTTCTCACCCCCTAAAGGGCCCATCTCTATACCGGAAGAATGCAAAGTTCCTGTAATCATGGCTGCACAGGTAAAAACCACACTCTCCAAAGCCAAGAATACAGCATCCATGGGACCTGACAACATCCCAGGCTGCATTCTACACAAGCTACAGAATGAACTGGTGCCCCACTTAAGCACCATGTTCAGTCATAGCCTCACCTCAGGCTTTGTGTCTACTGAATGGCGCACAGCGACTGTTATCCCACTCCACAAAGGGGGAGCCACTATGGACCCCAGGAACTACCGCCCCATTAGCCAAATGAGCCTGGTCTACAAGGCCATGGAACGTATCATTGTGGAACTTATAAACAAAGACATTGGTAATCTCCAAACACTGGACCCCACCCAGTTCAGGTTTATAAAAGGCAGATCATGTCTCGTAAACCTGATAGACTTCTTTGAAGCAGTGACCAAAGTCGTAGACGACGGTAGGGTGGTTCACACAGCCTGACACCATCCCCCACTCAGGAATTATAGATAAACTCACTAAACTAGGTATAATTCCCTATGTCATAAGATGGGTTGCCAACTGGCTCACTGACAGAACCCACACTGTGAAAGTAGCAGACTCCAAATCCAACTTCAGATCAGTGGCAAGAGGAGTACCACAGGGTTCAGTCCTGGGTCCTCTCCTGTTTGGTATCTACTTTTCTGAAGTACAGGCAAGCACTGAAGGTCTTTGGCTAACGAAGTTCGCAGATGACTGCAAACTAGGAGCCATAATCGAAACTCCTAACAATGTGGACATCCCTACAAAAGAGCCTCACTGAGACAGATGTCTGGTGTCAAAACCATGGCTTCAAACTCCATGCCAAAAAGTACATTGTCTTCCCCTTTGGTAAAAACTCTGTACCCATGAGCTACCACATAGATGGTAGTCTGCTTAACACCAAAAGTGTGATGAGACCTTGGGACACAGGTGAACAGTAGTCTGTCCTTTGATAATCACATTGCCACCGTAGTCAGGAAATCCTTCTACTTGGCACACCTAATCACAGAAGGTTTCTCAAACAGGGATAAAAGAGGTAATTGTTCCCCTCTACCCGTCACTCATTAGACCCATTATAGAGTACAACGCCCCTTTTGGTATGTACCTCACAAGACATCTACAACAACTGGAAAGGCCACAGAAATAGCTCACAAAGAGGATTACCGGCCGCAAACAGATGCCCTACGCAGACAGTCTCAAAAAACTCCAGCTTTATTCCGTCGCATATTGCCTACTCAGAGAGGTGATCTCTGCCTAACATACAAAGCTATGTCAAACCCAGAGCTGTTGGATATGCTCCACTTAAAGAAATCCCAATCCCTCCGAGCTACATGCTCTAGGGACCAAACCTTGTTACCACAATAAACAGAACATGCTGGAGGGATAGATTCCTGTCTCAGAGACTTTCCATACTCTGGAACAAACCAGCTATCTATATCAAACAAAGCTCCTCATTAGCACTGTTAAGAAAAATCTTGATGATTGGATGGGAAATAGGAAATTCACCCCAGGGATCACCTCTGTGGCTCTGCTCGACAGGGGCACAGGAAAATAATTTTCATTGGTGGCAAAAGCCAGGGTACCTTTTTGGCTAGGCTTATATAGGCCCTATGGCCAATAGCCTAGTACCCACCTATGAACTTTAGGAATCAAGTGCAAGACTGTCGTCAGAGGTTGTGAGTTCAAATACCATGAGTAGCAACTATACAATACTGCTTTTCCCTCATAATGTTACATAAATTAAAGTCTATACAAGTGGCCTAAATGCCTTGCTGTTAACTGTAGTCAGTATCCTTGAACCAAACATATGTGCAATATATGCACATTGCAAGGATTACTTTGAGAAGTCCGTAATTACAGTTTGTAGTTGATAGTACGTATACTTAAATTTAATGGTCCAGATAAAATAGTTGTACAATTATGAAAGTGTATTGTATGTCACATATGATAGTACTAATTTTTTCTCTTTATTTGATATTGTCACTGCCATTCTTGTGGGTCTCTAATCCGACCCTCTGATCCGACTCTGCCATTTTCCATGCTAAAGAATCGAAGCTCAAGGTTCTCCCGTCCTACCCATAATGCCTTATTCCCCCAGTCCACCTCAGATCTCATTTGTCACTTGTAGAGTAAGCTTCGAGGTTTTGTCATTCCAGAGCTGCTCTGGTGTTTAAGTGATTCTCCTTTTCAGAGTGTGAGTTTAGCTAGTGTTAATTTCTTATTGCTGTTTTCTTTCCTACCCTGACTCTTGCTGCCATAGTTTGCCTTTCCTTCCCACCTTCTCTGTTTGTTTTTTTTCAAGTTTCTTTCTTCTTGGTTAGTCGTGATGGTGGATCCCAAGTCCGTTTACAAAACAAACAAACCCATAGGGTTCAAGAAATGCACTTCCTGTGGGCACAAGATCCCACTGTCTGATGCCCACAGGGAGTGCATGTACTGTCTGGGGCCTGCTCATTTGGATAGCTCATATTCTATCTGTTCAGCTTTTCATCTGCATGCCCTGGTGGAGCAGAAGAATAGGCTGATTTTTAAGGGCTTGCTTCCTTCTTTTTACTCTCCTGATGTTCCTTCTACATTAGGGGCTCAACCCCCCTCCAGGAAGCATTAGGAGACCAAGGAAATCAGGAAACGTTCCCCGGACAGATCTTTTTCTTCTGTGTCGGAGACGATCAAAAAGGCACCGAAGTCCTCTGATACGACTTCTTCAGGGCTGACTCTGTCATCTCTACCTTGTCCTCCTCTACCTTGTGCTCCCCTCCCGAGTTTGGAGCCGAGTACATTGGTGCAGAGGTCTCCCCGCTGGGAGATCTCTCCTGAGGAACCATCTGAGACCACCTTCTACCACTTCTTTCACCAGGTCCTCTCGTAGTTTATCTGAGAGCGAAGTGAATAGACTGAAGAGGCAGTTTCTTCAGGCACAAATTCAGATGGGGGTTTTGCAGCTCCACCCCTCACCAGATCCATGAGCAGAATTTCCCAGTTTCATCCTGCTCCTCCATCTCTGATCCGACCTTCGATTTCAGAGCCTGCTGATGCATTTGTATTCAGAGGCAAGCCAATAGTGGTGATCACTTTGCCTTCGATGACATTCCCGACACATTCGGCTCAAACTGCTTCGGTTCCTAGCATGCCGTAGCTTCACTTTAGCGCCTCTGCATTTGACAGATCTGTTCTGACTCCCCCTTTAGAGCAGAGGGCTTTGGGTGCTCGGGAGGCATCCATTCTGTTGGCTTTGGCTCCGGAGGGATGACACTTGGGTACTCCAAGTCCCAGTACATTCGAAGTGGTGGGCACTGCTCTCTCTCCTAGGAGAGCCTTGGTTCTTTCTCCCTCGGCACTGCTCCCCACTCCCATGGATCCTATGTGTAATGCCTCTCGTCTACCATGGGGACAGCCAACCCTGGGAAGCCTCCAGCCCATCCCTTCAGTGGAACCCCAGTTTTCTTCCGACACCTCCCCAGAGCATCCCACCAAGAAGGCTCCTTGGAAGAGACAATGTAAAAGAGGCACCTGGATTCTGCCCCAGGAATCCCTCACTACTGACACTGATTTCAAGGAAGGGGAGGAGTCCCCAAGATCTGCATCTAAGGATGTCTCCTTTGCAGACATCCTAGAGATATTATGCCAAAGAGGTGGTTGGTCTGCTCAAAACCCCACCCCAGAAGAAGGAGTGCTGCTGGAGGTTTTTGGCTCCAGCCCACCTACATTCTGGGTCCCACCCTCCCCCCCCCCCCGCAGATGCCCTCATTGCCTGTATATCTACCAGAGCATGGAAGGAACCGGGCACTTTGGAGCCCATTCTGTAGAGGGCCAACAAAATTCTGAGTGCACCTACAGATAGCACACATTGGACTAAAGGGATTTCAGTAGATGCCATGGTGGTTGCATCAGCCACTAAGAAGGAGAACTGTCTCAAGAAAGCTCCTCTATCCATCCCCCTAACAGGGAGCCTGTGGCTATGGACAGGTTTGGCAGAAGAGTTTATGCTTCAGCCATCTTCACCTTATGAGTGTTAAGCTACTTATCCTAATTCCCTAGACTACAGAGAAACCTTGTCAAAGAACCCTCTAGTTCTACCCCAGAGTCCTTGTCTGCTGAGGATCAGAAGACCTTTTCTTCCAGAATGGCCATTCTACAATCAACATTGAATGTGTCCATGAGGTTACTTTCCCTTGTTGCAGAGGGTGCCTCTAGGGCAGCCGGTTCAGACAGTACCATTAGGCACCATGCCTGGATGCAGCCGTGTGGAACCTTTCAAGGCATCATTCGTCAGTGCACCCTTTGGATCATCCTTGTTTTGGACCAACAGTCAGGGACACATACTCCCTGAGTGAGGAAGATAGGAAGACCTTGTCTGACATAAGAATCCATTGTTCTACCCCATAAAGTTCCTTCTCTGTGGGGGGGGGGGGTTGTGGTTCAAGAAATCTCAAGGTCCTTTTCAGAATTCTCAGAAGACTTTTCCCTCTTTACCCTCAGAGGCATAGAGGGTAACAGTTACAATGGAAGATGCTGCCCCCGTGGCAGAGGGGGGTCTGCAGAACTCAGGGTCTCAAGATTCCTTCTTGGACAGACCCTTCCAGGGTCCTCAACGGTGGTCCACCTGCCCTCCTCTGGAGGAAGTCGGGAGGTTCTCCTCCTTACACTCACAAGTGTGGGCAGCCATCATCAACAGTTATTGGGTGCTAAGGATAGTATCCAGAGGACACTTAATTCCCTTTTCGGAAAACCCCAAACCAAAGTCTCACCTCCCCGATGTTCCACCCAGTAAGATGGTGAAGGCAGCTCAAGAAATTGCAGAATTGCTGCAAAAAAGAGTTATCCAGGAGGTCTCACCTGACCAGATAGGATCTGGCATGTACACCAGATTCTTTTTAGAATTTTTTTTAGGCCGATCCTGGACCTGACCTCCCTGAGCAAATCAATAAGGAATTCAAAATTCAGGATGGTCACAGTCCAGTCCGTTCTACCTCTCTTGAGAATGGACAACTGGATGTGCTCCTATAGACCAGAAGGATGCATACTACCACATCAAAATGGACAGGTACTCCAGACAGTACCTTCATTTCAGGCTGGGAGGCAGCCATTACCAGTTCAGATGACTTCTGTTTGGTCTCACCACAGCCCCCAGGGTGTTCACCAAATGCATAGCGGTTGTCACAGCACATCTCAAGCCGCAGGAATTCCATGTGTTTCCATATCTGGATGACTGGCTCCTAACTGCTCCAACCAGGCATGTACTTTTTTAAGCCAGGGATTATCTGTTGCAGCTAACCCCCCCTGTCTAGGCATAATGATCAATACAGAAAAATCCCACTTGCACCCAGTGCAAACCATAGACTTCATCGGAGCATGTCTGGACATGACTTCAATACGGGCCTATCTCACATAGGACAGGATTACAAGTTTACGATCACAGATCAGACAGATTCTAGCTACTCTAGCTCCCACAGCAAATCTGATGTTCGGGGCTTTGGGCTCTGTGGTAGCCACAATAACTCTGTTACCCACAGCATGCCTACACATGAGAGTTTTGCAATGGACTGTACCAGTCCAGTTGTTGTTACACAGACACCCCCTACATCTTCTGATCATACTTTCACAGGTATGCAGAGACTCCTTTCTTTGGTAGCTTCATTTCCTAAAGGTCATGCAGGTACGGCCCTTTGTTCTTCCCCTTCCCAAAAGCCACACTGACCAAGGACGCTACCCAGATGGGGTGGGGGGGGTCATTTTTTTGGGTCAAATGGTCCACAGCACATGGACCCTGCAAGAGGCGAAATTGCATATCAATGTCATGGAGAGGAGAGCAGTCCTTCTAGTGTTGCAAGCTTCTACACAGCTTTCTTCTTCTGGGAACTATTGCAGTACAGTCAGATAGTATGTCAGTAGTCTGGTACATCAGCAAACAGGAGGGAACCAGATCTTATCCATTGTGTCGAGAAGCGATGAGGCTGTGGCAGTGGGTGATCTCTACCAACCGTTTTCTTACAGCAACACACATTCTGCAGGAGTCCAACATCCTAGCAGACAGGCTCAGATGAGTTCTGCAGATGCCTCACGAGTGGTCTCTGAATCAGTCAGTGGCAAGCATGATTTTCCACACATGGGGTCAACCCTGCTGCAATCTGTTTATGTCCCCCTTCAACAACAAATGCAGCAGTTTCTTTGCCCTGATCCCTGCAGAGGGACAGTCACCAAGGGATCTGCAGGTTCATGCTTGGTTGCAATCTATTTATGTCCCCCTTCAACAACAAATGCAGAAGTTTCTTTGCCCTGATCCCTGCACAGGGACAGTCACTAAGGGATCCGCAGGTTCATGCTTGGTCTCTCCGGTTTGCTTTACCCTTTCTCTCCAGTCCTTTTAATTCCTATATTCCTGCAGAAAGCCTACTGGTTGAAGAGCAAAGTTAACTTCATTGCCCCCTTCTGGCCTAATCAAGTCTGGTTCACCTTTCTTTGGTCTCATCTAATTTGCCCACTGAGACTCTGGATCCGCTTCCGGATCTACTCTCTTACCCGTCAGGGCATTTCCACCTGGCTCTCTAAAGATTGAAATTAACTGCATGAACCTGAGATTCACAGGTTGAGGAAGAATGCAGGGACAACACAGATGGAACATTATGGTAAGAATGGTTTACTATTACAAGGTCGAACGGCACTTCTTCGAATGTACTATAGTCGACAATGGAAGGTCGTAAATGTCGAATGTCGAGGTCAAAAAATCAGTCTAGGAACGGTGTTAACATGGGTTGAGGTAGGTGTTCGTATTATTCTGAACTACAAACATCTCCCCTACCTTGACCCATGTTGAAACCCATTCCTAGATTGTTTGTTTGAGTTCGCGATTATCAGTTTCGACCTTCCATTGTCGACTATAGTACATTCGAAGGAGTGCCGTTCGACCTTGTAATAGTAAACAGGTAAGAACATAACTTCTTTTTTTCTTCTCTCACCCCCAACCCTTATCTCCATTTTCTATTATGTGTAGTCAAAATGTTTCCATGTCATCCATCTATAACAAATCACTAAATGGGTCACAGCATGTTGAGGTAGGCCAGCCCCAGTGGGTCACCACTCTACCAACTCCAGCACCAATGCCCAACACATCTGGAACCCAACCTGGCAGCACTGCCACTGCTGCCACTGCATTACCTGTGCCTCAGGTAGTACTGCCCCAGCAGCTGGTGCTTTGGTACCATCTGTGAGTAGTGGTGAAGGTGGGGATTTCATCACCCGCCAGGAGATACCAGGGTTGGTGCATAGGGTTGTGCACCACACCATCGGTGTATGCCTATGCTGGATGGATAAGCTGCTCTCCGTCATGGTCTGTAGGAGAAAATGTTAAGCACTCCAACACCCAGCGGAGTAAGGGGACAGTGATGACTCCTGTGAGTAAGGACTAGATTCTCACTTTCTCCATGTTCAACTGGCATGAGCTTGTGTTTTCCCCTCCTTCAGCCCAATCATGGTGTCCCCCAGTCTTTTGTGTCCCTCACATCCTTGTGTCTTGTTTGTTTGCATTTGATTCCTCACCTACCACAATGACCCCACAACTTACCCAGAAATACCAACGTCCCTTTCCCAGAATTATTCTCTTACTGAATTAAAAAAAAATAGACACCTATCCTACAAAAAATATTGTCCCATACATAGTTCTCCATTTCTCACACGTCTTCTTGACACACTTGATTTGGTCCAGTTGGCTATACAACATGATTGCACTGTTGTCACCCCTTTCTGTGAAGGTGATGGTCCAAATTCAGCTGATATTCTGTACATATTTTCAGTTTACAGTGTTAAAGAAATGGATAGCTATGGTTCTTTCCTACCACCCTCCTGCATATTCCTGTACTTCTTTTCCTTTGTTGTTCCCCTGCTTGCTCCCCATTTCACCACTTTCCTGTCTACCTCATTTTAACACCTATAATCTTGCCAAAAAATAGAGTCACACACAGCAGACACAACTATCAAAAGAATGGAGCCCTTCACTTTTTGGCCTCTATGTTTGCATGGTGTTTGGAATCTTGCACCAATGCCAAGTGATGGTGAATGGCCCTTCAGTGGTGTGGTTTACCTCCGTGCAGTGCCGCTTAAACACGCCGCACTAAGGTAAAAAACAGTGACACACGGTGAATGTAGTATGAAGAATAATTTCATTGAATTATCACTATTTATTTTTATCACTGTTTATTTTATTTATTTATTTGACATTTGTTGACCAGGTTAGTCCAACTGGGCAACAGCCCTTTTTCAGCAGAAGCCTGAGGAGAAAAGCTCCAGTTATACAAGTAAAAAAAAATACAAACATGAAATACTATGACATAATAAATAGAGAATAAAAAGTAATTACATACAAAGTGCATGCAGGAATTTAACAAGAAATATGCTCAGGGTAAACTTTAACATTTATACAAAGCAAAATGTTTGTAGTACAGCCTGTTGTTAGGAGTTAATGCAGAATTTATATAGAGGGAGGTAACGGATAGAGAGGATGTTTTTGGAAGTAGAGGCTGGAAAAAATGTTGAGTAGCATTAGTGGTAAGGAGAGGTAAGATGTATTGGAGGGGATGGTAGTTAGTTGGGTCGAGGCATAAGCAGGATCATGAGTTTAGTAGGCTGTCTTTTAGAGATTTTTTGAAGCAGTTAGTGTTAGAGATAGTTCTTAAACATAGAGGCTGTTTATTCCATGCACTTGCAACAGAGTGATTGTAGAGGAGTTTGTCTGTGTTTTTAAAAGTTTGCCTATGTTTTTAAATGTATTATGTACTTCTGGATTCAAACCCAGTATGATCTGGCTTCAAAAGGAAATGTATCAATGCATTTACACCTGCTGCCACAGAGTTTGCTAAGCAGCAGGTTTGTTTCATACACTCAGTATTAACTCTCATAATTTTAGCAATGAGGCTCATGTTTGAGCACTGCTTAACTACATGCAAACAGGGAAAGCAGTAGAACTGTGTATCCTGCATGCGCAAACACTTTGCCAGCCATTGAGCTATGCACAGTAAATATTAGCATGTTTTAGTTCTATTTACTGTCCATTTAGTCTTTGTGCCATGAAACTACATGTGGAGACATGACAAAATGAAGGTCCTGTCTAAGAATATGTCAGATGTTTACAGTGCAGACATGTGTTACCTCCCCCTATGCACTACAACCCTGGTCTCTCAATACTTGTTGACAAATATGTCAACTGCGCTACATAAATTAATAACAAATGTGTGATATACCATGCACATGTTTAGAATGACAATACATGTTCAGATTTTCAAATACTTGTAATGTGGACACCTGTTTGCATACAGTTTGTAATGCTATCTGTTAAACTATACTTTGACATTGGAACACAGCTACCATATACTACTCATTGCACACTCTTCAATTTGGTAACATGCAGAACGTGAACTGTCTTGACAGTTGAACATGCCTACACATAGATTTCATGCAGGCATCCCAGCATCTTCTCTCCAACATCCAGTGTTGATGTCATCCACCATAAGTTGTCCTGCAGCCTTGTAAAAGTCAGACTTGAGCTGCAGAGTTTGCATAAAGTGCTGTGTTCTGTAGTTGGTGTACTTAGATAGGTAGGGGTTCTGTTCTCACTACTGGGGTGTGAGTGTGCTTGTCCTCTTGCTTGATATTACAGAGTGCATTTCACACCAGCATGTAGGACACTTGTATAAGCATTTTCTTCTCACCAAACACTGCTAATGTCATCAGCTATAAAGTGTTTGACACTCTCCGAGTCAGACTTGAGCTGTGGCACTTGACTTAAATACAGAGTTCTCTAATCGGTGTATTTTGATAGGCAGGGTTTCCATTATTTCAGCAGTCAGCGGGTGTGTGTGTGTGTGTGTGTATGCGTTTGTGCCCTTTCTTGACATTACAGAGCGCATTTTACACCAGCATGTAGGACACTGCTGTTACCATCTTCCTGTCACCAGACTCTACTGATGTCTTCAGATATAGCTGATTTGTGCTCCCACCAGGGCAGGGTCAGAGACTGGCCTGTAGACCAGGCACAAGTCACGTCATCCTATATGATACAGATTACAATGACACGGCTTTCAATCTAGCCACATACATCATGTCATGGTTGGTAGGCCCTGTGTTTTCAAGAAACCCCTGTGGTCTCTCCAGCTGCTGCAGCTGAACTACACATAAAAGAGAGCATTATACTGTATTATTGTTCTGATGATGTTTGAGTACAGTGCTGTTGTATGATCCTCAGATATGAATACAATGGCCTGACTTATGAGGAACACAACATAGCCTTTCCATACCACATTGTGGATACTTGATGGTCGAAATTCAGATTGCTATCTGCATGTGTTCCCAGGTCTTGCACCACTCGGTTTCAGCATAGGGGGAGTGTTGTCAATGCAGGGAATTCCACTTTGCAGAAGGCCAAAGTAAAGACACATTTTTGCATTTATTTGTAGACCTTGCGTCTCTGGCACCAGTCATTTGTCTGTGTTAACCCTATCCTGTAGTATGTCATCACCATTGGTAGACTCAATGATTGCACCCAATATGCAAGAATCAGCAAACTTGGTAACCTGATGGCTGTATACTTCAGCCTGGACTGTCTAGAAATAGATTCCAAACATTAAAGGGATAAGCACAGATCCCTAGGGTATGCCAGTGGTGACAGCTCTACTGGTAGAGGTTGATTCACCAACTTTCACAGTATGTGTTCTGTTGGTGAGCCATTTGGTTAACTGTCTAGTGAAGTAAGGGTTAATCCCCACATGGGAGAGTTTTTGAATGATACCTGAGTGGGGGATTGTATCAGAATCCTAGGCCAGATCAAGATAGGCAGTATGCACTGTCTTACCTTCATCCTGGCGTATCACACAGAATCCATGGGCTGTGACAACATCACCTTCCTGACATGGTTGAATACACACTTCAACACACCCTCCATATGGACTGTGTTCCCGTAGAAGGGTGTACAACAGCAAGCATCCATCTGAGTTGGGGGGGGCAGTACCTGATGTATAGCATCCATCTGAGTTGGGGGGGGGCAGTACCTGATGCATACATCTATATACACATCTTGACTCTCTTTATCTGTGAGTAGACCAACATGTCATCATGGACCTTTTCTAAATAAACAGTAGTAATATCCCAGCTGTGTGCAACAGACCTGTGTGAGTTGTTAATGCTACATCCATGTTTGTTACATCTGTTAGATGTTCTCAAGAGGTCATCAAGGGCATGCATGATGAGAAAACTGTTGTTCTATGGAACTTGACCAGGCCAAGGCATTTGACACAAATCCACACTAAGGTACTTACTCAACACTAACCAAGAAATTTGGAATTGCACAAATAAAACTAGTAATCCAGAAATGTTGTACGATAAACCAGGAACGGAGACTCAAGCCCAGTTTATAAAATGTATTATTTCCACGAACAACATACACGGACGAACAAAAAAAAAATGGTATTAAAACATGAACGCATTCACTATCAAAATGTGCGTTTTTGTTTATTCATTAGACTTCGTCAGATCTGGCCAAGTCTAATGAATAAGACGAAAACGAACATTTTGATAGTGAATGCGTTCATGTTTTAATACCATTTTTGTTTTGTTCGTCCGTGTATGTTGTTCGTGGAAATAATAAATTTTATAAACTGGGCTTGAGTCTCCGTTCCTGGTTTATCGCACAGCATTTCTGGATTACTTATTCAACACTGTCAGATGTAGCATAAACACCTATATCACCAAGTCGGTAGGCCAGTGGATCACATACATGAGATCTAAATATGTTTAAATGTGTGATGTAACCTATATCTCAGGTCCTGTGATCAGGTCCATAGATCATGGCTGTCTGCTAGGCCTTTCCAGGCCATTATTTAAGTCACAGACATCACGAATGACATACACATCCTGGGTCCAAACAGCTGTGTGAAGGACTACAGATTGCAGGCAATCGATTACTACAACTATGATAATTAGTGTAGTACAGACAGTAACAACACACACCAAGGATTGCTGCCACAGCCGTGACAACATATGAGATGAAACAAAAACATGGGGGGGGATTTGTTACATTATAAAAACAAATGCACAACCCAAGGAAAATGTAGACATCACACCCTATAAAGAAAATCAACTGGTATGTAACCTGTGTCCTTGGGTGGATAGTATGTGGAACGTCCACCAACATGTGGCCACAGTGCTGACTACTCCCTTGCATGTAACACAACTACTGAGTATATGAAGGACATCCACATCAAAGGCCATAATAACTCCATAGTTCACAGCCTTCATCACACCAGTAACAGAGTACAATGCAACCTTCTTCCTGTACCTTCCTACACATCTTCCAATGATGTATAACTGAAGAACCTTTTCCACAGTGAGCTGTCACACATGTTATTGGCCATACCTAGATATTTTTTTGTTGCATAAACATTACTGTCTGATGGTGCAGAATAACCATCAGTGTATTACACCAGATGCATGTATGATACTTGCTCTGGCTATGCACACAATGCATACATAGCTGTTTGACAACATTAATGGCATGGGTTACATTCATGACGGTCTGGATTGTGTCATATATATCTCTGCCATGCACAAAGGTCATCTGTCCTGTAGTGATCCTAATGTCACATACAGGTATAGCGGTCTCTCTTCTAACAACTCTAGCAGATGTTGCAGTGTTAGGACAATGTGCTTGTTTACTCTCGTAGATTGCTAACATGTCATAATAGATGTACAGGTGTTTTGTGCAGAGCCATCTATGGTTATTCAGAATCACATATGCTGTGTCAGAGACATGCGATTACTGGTGGTATTATTCTGATATTGTCCATGATTGTGTGCTTCTTTTACTGTTGTCCATGAACCTGTAACTGTGCCCCACTTGTTGGAGACCTCTTCTGACATTACACTCATGTTCAGGCAAATCAGTTTGCACAGCTTCACAATATGCACCCAAACCCAGTTGTATATAACATCCCTGATAGATGTCTTCTACATTGTTCATGTCAGGATGCTTATCTCATAGAGACATCTTCTCCATTGTTAGGTCACCTTGTGTGACAGTCACATAATATATATTTTCTCTGTGCAGTCTGTACTGTACCATATTAATAGGTTCATAGGTCGGTACTAGGCTATTGGCTTAAGGGCCTACGTAAGCCTAGCCAACAAGGTTCCCTGGCTTACACCACCCAAGAAAGTTATTTCCTGTGCCACTGACGAGCAGAGACACAGAAGTGATTCCCGGGGTGTATTTCTTATTTCCCATCCACTCATCAAGATTTTTCTTGAAGAGTGCTAATGAAGAACTTTGCTTGACATAGAAGCATGGGAAGTCTCTGGGACAGGAATCTATCCCTCCAGCATGTCCTGTTTATTGTGGTGACAAGGTTTAGGTCCCTAGAGCATGTAGCTTGGAGGGATTGGGATTTCTTTAGGTGTAGCATGTCCAGCAGCTCTGGGTTTGACATAGCTTTATATGTTAGGCAAAGATTACCTTGGAGTAGGCGATATGCTACAGAGTAAAGCTGGAGTTGTTTGAGGCGGGCAGTGTAGAGCATTTGTTTGAGGCCAGTAATCCTCTTTGTGAGGTACTTCTGTGACCTTTCCAGCTGCTGCAGATGTCTTGTGAGGTACATTCCAAAAGGGGCGTTGTACTCTATAATGGGTCTAATAAGTGTGAATATGTGATTAGTGTTCCTACTACAACTGTCTTCCATTGACATGCCCTCATCCGCTGTACATTAGGATGTTTTATCTGTCCTCTTTCCTTGTGTTGACTCCTGTAGTTCATCTTTGTTTTCCTATTCAGTACATACACATCCCTTCACTTTTTATTTTAAATGGCAGTCCATCTGCCCTTACAGATCATTTATACAACATCTGTATAGAATACCTGGAATGGTATTTCACAATACTCTGCACTGTATACACTCTCCTGTATTGTGTTTGGACCATATGCACTACTATATGTTAAACCCTGGTAATCGTGGCATTCTGTGCAATCCTGCTAACCCAGTTTGCTCTATTGTAAACATGTTTGCTGTCTGTGTTACTATATATGGTTGCCATCCACAAAACCGCAGTTGTGTAATTTTAAATGTGATGCACGGCATGAATATGTAATTAACACTAATGCTTGCCATGCAAACATGTAAACTTTGTGTAGGCCTACACCAAATTTATTGAATTCCCCAGTATATCTAGTTGACTTGGATGCTATATCCCAGCTCATTTGCTCCCTCAACATTTCTGACAAAGTACTGTATTAAGAATTTGTAAAATCTGTAAACTCATTACATTCTTAAAAGCATGTTCCAAATTACCTCTCTGTTTCCCTTTACACCTCTAGCATTTGCTATCTTCTTGAGTAAAGTTTATCTGAAGACTGTGTGGGGTGTAAAAATGCATAGGCAAGCTTTTTTATTACAAAAGTTATACTCATGTTTTAATTTCATTCAATGCTGTGTTACAACACCTTGCTCAAATGTTATTCTATGTTACTGTGTTGCTCAAATGTTATTATTCTGTCTTCTGTATTACTGTGTTTTAGTAGTTTTTGAAAATTGTATTGTATTTGTTAACTTTGTTGATATTAGCTTTGTAATAATTGTATATGGAGCTTTTGTCCCTGAGCCTCCATTGAAAAAGGGCTCATTCTGTCCCAGTGGACTTTCCTAGTTAACAAACTACAGACTGCAAATAAAAGTCCTAAACCTTCTGGAATGTGTTGCATACTTGCAAGCCATGCAAATACTCTCTCACTATTCCTTTGTAAAATGCCTTTCTAGTCTCTTTCCAGTCTTTGCAAACATTTTCAGATTGATGCTTTTCTTATGTTTAATCATACAATATTTTGTATGCCTTACCATTTATCCCTTTTGTAACAGCAGCTTCTGTTCTATATTCAAATAAACCCAGAGTTGGTCTTTTAGCACTTCACCATCCCTTTTTCTTTGTGTATACCTTGTTATCAAACCCTGATAGGCAAGGCAGTCTGTAACCTGCATGTGTAAACTTCTACTTGGTCTCATCTACTGTATTCCCTTTCCTTCCATACTTGTTTAATCCCAGTACTTTGTTTCCTTTGCTAATTGTTTCCAATATGTTCCAGCCAGCTGTTGCTTACTTAAAATCATTGCTATTGGAAGCATCTCCTTTCTCCATTCCATGTTGGCTTACTTTTTAGAATACTTTCTGCTACCTTATAAGTATACTGTTGTGTGTTGTTGTTGTTATTCTCCTTAAGGGCCTCCATACAAAATCCTGTTCTCTCATTAATTCATGAACTGTTCCATTTCATCATCATTCCTTCCCTCTTTGATATACAACTTCCTGCTTGACTTGTGTACATGTACATGGTGGGAGAGATGGCACAATGGTTAAGCTGTTTACCTTATAAATACAAGGTGCAGGATTTGATTCCCACATGGAGAAATTACCTAGGCTTAAAATGTCCTCAAGGACAATTAGCCAAGTACTGATCTGCGAACCTATCTACGAGTCTTACTGGCATAACTGTAAAGTATCCATTCAAATTATGTAACTGTAAACAACTTTGTTGTGTAGGAAAAGTCAATATATCCCACTTAACTCTTGCCCTCTTTCCCTCCTAAATAAATTCCTTCAACTGTTTGGTAATTATTATCTATAACTTCTCCTGTGTTTGATAAAAATATGCCTGTCTGGTAAATTCAATTAAAGGGACTGTAAATATCTTCACTGCTTATAAAAGTAACTATGACTGATTTATTGAAGGAAATAAAAGAACTGGGATCTTTAGTAAAGGGAAACAGCTAATTACATATAAGTAAACTGAATATGTGGGAACAATACATGCAAAATAATGTTCAGGAGGAGTTGTGAAATGTAAAGGAAAGCAGGAATTGAACAATTTGTATAATTTTGGACTAAATAAGGTTAGTCTCACTAGACTAGTATCCTCTTTCCAGAGGAGTTCCGATGTGGTATTTATACTACTAAGAGAAATTTGTCCAGAGTATTGTGGACCTTCCTTTACTCTTTTCAGTAGTTGCCATGGGACGTTTTACATTCATCTCAGCTACCATCAATTCAAGCAGATGGGGCGTCTGTTTAAAATTTCATTCGAAAGATGGCACAGTTAAGAGTGCAGCACACTCCTCCTGCTGCACTGCAGTGTCAGCAGTCATTCTACCTACTGTGGGAATTGAACCCACAGCCTTCTGCACCAAAGGGGAGCTTGCTACACTTTGGGCCACTGGTACTACAAATTGCC
This sequence comes from Protopterus annectens, assembly GCF_019279795.1. NCBI lineage: Eukaryota > Metazoa > Chordata > Ceratodontiformes > Protopteridae > Protopterus > Protopterus annectens. The sequence continues at coordinate 1,427,624,495 of NC_056746.1, read as the reverse complement.
AATTGTCAAACAGAAAACAAATGTATACTGCATGATAACAATAATGGAAATGTTATGGTTTGTTTTCAGTTCTGTTACTGTTTGTGTACCCATGACACTTAAAAGAAATGTCATGTTTAATAAAGATGCTTAAAAATGTTTTCTATCTCTTTCTTTTTATTCATGTATATATAAGACTTTAAGATTTTTTTTTTGTGATGAATGTATGAATGGATCCTTCCTCCCAAAGACAGTTTACTAACCGTCTTTCCATCACATGATATACAACAGACATCACACTGGGCAACATAAACAGCATTTTCAGTATTTTGTCTGGTGTTCCTATTTTTGATAAAGATCCTATATAGTGCGATCCTTTCACTGTATGCTCACAGTAGAAAGTAATATTCTGATTTTTACATAATCAGGTATGGATGTACCTTTACATTTGACGTAAGTGAAATTGTAGGAAGTAACTGTACCGAGGATTACTGTAATTAGTTGTAAGTCACAGCATACTGAACTGACTGTGTTAGGATTAGAAAGTAGTTTTTTCTTTCAGAGGGAAGTGGACAAAGAGTATTGTATGAGGCAGATGATTTATGTGATATGGAGAAGTATAAGAAGAGTTAAGGATGGACCAACAATAGGTGTCTCTAAGTGAGCCTTAAAATGGCCTGATGTCATTCAGGACAGGTTTGCATTGCAGAACTGCTTTCAGGTTCACAGCATCTAAGAATGTAATTGTGCTTATAGTATTGTAAATATTTATTTGGTTTTCTTTGTCTTTTTCTAGGTGGAAGGTTCAGGTAGCTAGTAAAAGATACAGCTTAAGGAAACCAAAGGTAAGGATGCTATTCTTACTAGTTTGGTTGTTTACTATGATCATTTTTAAAGTGTTGTAGTGAAATTTTTTCAAAGGGGGGAGAGGCTAACATACAAAGATGGTGTAACGTGCCAGTTATTAGTGACATGTTTTAGATATCTGGCAGGATTCAATAAATATGTAAATAAGATTTTCAGTGTAGGAACTATTCTTCTGCAGATATTGGAATATGTTTAGTATGTCACAATAGTCTGATATATGCTGTGAGTACAAAGCATGGGATGTGCATTGATGTCAGTGTTGTTTTTTCATTATGGATCGTTTGTTCCTCCATAACTCATGGTGGTTAAACATTCACATTATACAGTAAAGTATCTTAATATGTCAGGTTTGATGTGAGCGCTCAGTTGTTACTGTGTGTGGATAAATTCAGAAAACTTTAGTTGTTAAAAAACTCATTGCTTCCTTTTTTTGTCTAGATAAAAACAGAGTGCTCAGATGAGTTTGTGAAACAGATATTGTGATAACTTGATTTGTTGTGTAACCACTTTGAGACACATCACTCAACTGTCCTTGATTTGCAGAAATTCCCTAATTTTCCCTCATAGTTTTGCCCTGTTCCTTGTAAAGTGGAAGATTACAGTTGGTCAGTAATGCAAAGTTTCTGTATTATAATTCTTGCTGTCCAGATAAATGTGGGTTGATGCAAAAATTATTGTTATCTTTTTAAGTGAATTCGAATTGGGGCCTTTGTATCCCCACTATTTTGGCTTTGTCCAGAATTCTTTTGCAGATAAATTTAGAGGTATGCTTTGAAGGTAAATTGACCAATTTAGACGTGCTTTCAGAAATCATATGTAAATTGTTATAAAGGAGAGTGAGCCCTTCTTTACAGACTTCAGCAGTAACATTCCGGAATCGTGGCGTACAGTGTTACTTCATTCTGCGTGTTCATAGTTACAGTTTTGGTGTTAATTTAAAACAGTAAGCATGTTTCTTTCCTTAACAAGAAAAACATATGACTGATGTGAATTTTTCTCAGCAAGAGAGGCAGGATGGGCTTTTCAAGATGGTTGCACACTAATCAACAGCTTAATTTCAGCTATCCCACTGTGAAAAAAGAAACTGATAGGTAGAATTACTTGCCCTTAACTATTTTAGTAAAATTCAGTTACTTGCTAGCAATTATGCTGCCTGGATGCCGGCAAAGAAGGCACTTAGTATGAAATAAAATCAGCTAGCAAAGGTGAAGAGAAAATACTGACTGGGGAAGAATCCTGCCCCTATTAAGCAAAAAGCAGTTCAAGTTCCACCTTGGATACCAGAGATGGCTTCCAGTCATTTAGAGGAAAAAATAAGTCTAATGTAGTCAGGCTGATTAAAATAAATGAAACATTGAAGGAGTATATCAGCTCAAATAACAAAAGGTGGAAAAAATGGAAGAAGCTTTAAACAGCTTCAGAATATTTTTTCCTGGGGGTTCAAAGCATTTTAATGCAGAACAGGCTAAGGAAGAAATACAAAAGATTGTTCAACAAGTCATCTGTCAAACCAAAGGGGACTCTGCTTCTCATTCTTCAGATAATAAAACTCAGAGAGAGACTGTGCCAGTGAAACCTTCTCCAGTGTTCCAAGACAAAATTCCTGAGAGACAGAAAAAGCACAGGAGTTGACTAGAAGAAATGAGAGACTATAAAGCTTCAGTCACATTTGTAAATTTGGTGTTACAAGAAAAAGAGGCGGAGAAAGATTAGATGCCTGTTGATTTTGTTAAACTTGTGGGGAATTGACAGGCAAGTGCCTCACTTCATGTCATTCATATTTGGAAGGACACTAAGATTAAAAAAGAAAGAGAAAAAATAGAAAGCAACTTTAAGTAAAACAGTTTATTTTCTTAACAGCATTTGTATAAAGCATTTTGTGATAAAAGTTGCATTTATATAATGAAGCACTTTTCTGATGTGTTTGATGAAGATACTAAAGTGGACAAGTATTTTTTTTTATTTTTAAGAAATATAGGCAATGTAAAAAGAGAAGAATGATTGGGCAAAGGCACATTTGATTTAATGGACTGTTGGGATGGGGTGTACAGCTGCACTGAATATAATATAATATATGTAGAGTTGAAATGTTTTCTCTTACTTTTGCTTAGGTAAATGTCTGGACTAATCCCTGTGGCTTAGTCTAATGACAAGGTTTTTGATTATGCAAGTAATTTTTCCCAAATAAGAAACCAAAATGTTATGAATAGTTTTCCTTTAGCAAGTAAATGTTCAGTGTCAGTACAGTTATGTTGGAAACAAACTGAGTAAAGGTGAAGGCAATCAGTGGACAGGTCTGGGCATTGTTTATTGAGAGAAACAAAATTAAAAGGTACATGGACAAGCAGCTCAGAAAATAAATACATTTTTAAGTTATAGGAAGTGAATAAGAGCAGCTTTTTTGCTAACTAAATAACTAAATGCATTTACTACAACATTGTTTAATTTAGTTTTATTTAAAGGTGCACTTTTTCTTATAGCTGGAAGTTAATGTTTTCGGAAAGCATGTGAGCTGATTTTCACATCTAGAAGGGGACTGGAGATGAGACAAGAACAAACAGCAGTTAGTGCAAGTAGGAGCATGGGTCCTATATTAGAAGATCGAAGTTTTAAATATTTGAACACCATATATGAGCAAATATTTACAACCTTGCAAGTGTGACCGGAGATTGCTGTAGGGAATTCTTCCCTTTACTTCAACGTAGTGTGATCTCGGAGTTGGTATATTTAAGTAGCGGGGGGTGTGGGGCGCAGAGTGATCAGGTAGGTTTTTCTTTTATTTTTACGTTTTTTATTTTACTTTTGAGGTTTTGCACCTTCACTCATATGGTGTCATCCATATGGTATTCAAAGTTGTAAAACTTCAATCTTATAATATAGACCCAGGAGCACAGGCTGTAACATGCACTTCAGCACAGCTAATATTAATTTTAGTTTAGTTAATGCGTGTGTGCCTAGTTGTTGATTTGGGACAGTTATTCCTCTCAGAGGGTTAAACGTCATTATTTAAAGGTGTACATAGTTTTGCAAGTTTGTTTTAAGTTAATAGGTTATGGAGGTATTCTGTTGTTTTTTTTTTTAGGGTTTTCTTTAAAGCAAAAAGTCTTGTAAAATGTGACATAGGTTCAAATGGAGATGTCAAGATACAGCTGTAACACAAAAGCTGAAAATAGATATTTAAAAAAAGCTGTCATATTATAATAGGTGGGAGTAATAACTTCTTCTTATAATGGCTACACTAAAAATATTTTAAAATGTGAATGGCCACACAGGTATAGACAAAAATGTAAAAGTATTGAATTATATTAAGAAATGTAGAGTGCAAATAGCAATGATACAGAAGTCTCATTTGGATAGAAGTGAGCATCAGAATTTGATAAAGAAAAGATTTCAGAATGGATATTCAACAGAATTTCTGAGGCAAATAAAAGAGGAGTACTTATGCTAATTACTAGATGAACATCTGTTGTGATAGAAGAGGGAAGGAAAGGTAGTAATGGTAGATTTGTTGTAATAAGGAGCTACTGGCAAGGGAGGAGGATTACTCTGACATGCATATATTCCACCTAAAACTGCGATTATCGAGCTTAAGAAATATTTGGGAGGAATAAGCAGCTTTCATCAAGAAATATTACTTACAGGTGGGGACTTGAGCTCAACTTGCAACAATGAGGATTTGTCTGGGGGACCTAGAGGGGAAATTATAACAGAAGAGGGTACATTTCTGAAGATCATTATGAAAATATTTTGTATGTAAGACATGAATTCAGTAGTAGGAACTCTGATGTAATTTATATATTATTCCTAAGGTACAATAACTCAGCTAGACTCAAACATGTGCATTCAGTTGAAAGCTTTAACAAACCTCCATTAACTATTTGATCACGAGCCAGTAACAGCTAGAGTAAAAATGCAGGGTAATGAAGTAAAAATGACACCCTGGTGCTTCCCAATCTACCTGCTAAAAAGAGAGGAATTTAAGGAGTGGGCAGTGGAAGTTATTTTAGTGTTATTGGCGAAGATGGAAATAGCTAGTGAGAGGGATAAACTGAAAGTGGAGTTTAAAAATATGGTAAAATAAAGAAAAAGAGATATGATTAAAAAGTCACAAGCATTATTTACAGGAGCTAACAAAGATTAAAATATTACAGAATAAGGGTGATCTCACAGAGCAAAAGCGCAATTGCTAAAGAGAAGGTTAGAGAGTATTTGGATAATATGTACGAGTTTAGAAAGATTGCTGTTAAACAATTGTTTTAGATAACTCCATAGCTCAAAAAGTTTAGTAAAACTTAGGCAACATAAAGTAGAAGGGGCTGTTGCCAAACTTAAGGAGCCTATAAGAAGAAAAATAACCAAAGATCCTGTAGAGGTATTAGAGATTGTAGAGGTATTAGAGATATTTTGGAATTTTTATGTAAATTTATATAAGGGTGAGGAATGTGGAAATCAGGAAAAGACACAAATGGAAATATCATGGAAAACAAAACTAGTAGGAAGAAAATGCGTAAAAAATATAAATTTGTAATAAAACAAAAAAAGTAAAACAAGATAAGCGCTTTCGTACTCAATCCAGGTACTTCATCATATCTAATTCAAACACACAATGAACATTCCTTATGTAGGATAGTGTTTCAAACCACGTGACTTCAATAGAAGCTTGATAGGTATATATTCATTTAAACCTTTCCCTTTTGTTGCCTATAAAATCGTCATCCATTTTCTCTCTTAAGCATTCAGTACGTGTTCTGATGTCACCACCTCTTAGACCAATCTCATAAATTTCCACGACCATAAACTTAAAACAATGATTACTTCCAGCATGATTAATGATTAACATGTTTGGAAAGAGCATTCTTCTGATCATACCTATTAATACTGTACAACTTTCTCTAATATGGTCCCTCAAGCAACAGTTGGTCTTGCCAACATAGAAAACTTTGTTACAGAATAAGGGTGATTTCACAAAGAAGAACATCTTAGTGCTGTGTAACATTCTGAGACAGTTTTGTGTCTTATGGGGATGTAAAATTAATGAAGACAAAACAAAGGCTATAGCTGTAAACTATGTACTCACACATGAATTGGTTCAACAATACCCATATTTATGGGGGCATGATAAAATTAAGTATTTAGGAGTATAGGTTAAAAAGGATTCTGTTATGGCAGCTTAGGATATGTGAGAAGAGATTAAACAAAAGCCAATAAAAAAATGAGAAACTGGAAGCTTTTCTTTATGTATATGGATAGCAAGTTACAAGATGTGAAATGGTTTTAGTCCCTTTAGTTTTATATTGGTTAACCAGAAAAGATGTGTCCAGTAATTAATAGTTAAAGGATTTTATCTGGGAGGGGAAGAAGTCAAGGGTCAAGTGAAATAAGTTTATCCTTCCAATAGAACAAGGTGGTTTTAGGGTTACCCAGTTTGAAGGGATATTGTAGAGCTCCACAGTTAAGGCTCATACACATAACACAAACAGTTATAATTCAAAGTGGAAAGGGATGGTGATGAAATGGGGAGTGTAGATCAGTGTGTGTGTATGATGTGCCTTTAAGAAGCATACCAATCAGTGGGCACATGCATACAAGTACTGAGCATGTGCAAGCAAGTGTGCTATTTTGAGTGAGCAGCCAGAGCGAAAGCATGCATGTGTAAAGTATCACTTAGTTCGTTTAAGTTTAATGTTCCTGTCATACATCCTGATGTGTTTGTATGTAATAAACTACTTAAACACCCAAGCCTCATTGTCTTATTCAAGTACACGAGACAAGCGACATGGTGTCAGAATGGGATCCAGAGTCAAAACCATGAGGCACGCAGTTAGAAATGGAGGAATATACACAAATGAATCATCCTAAGCTCAAACAACTCACAAACAGGTCAGAAATGATTTCCAGGTACTAAAACTCACTTAAATATTTTTTTCGCAACAAATATAAAATGAAGCATTCAAAACACTCAGAATGAATTTCTAATTGAACAAAATGTCCAGAACTGCGACATATTCATAAAAATATTTGAAATAATTATGAAAAGGTTTGGAACAATATCTGAATTGCATAAAATGTATAAAAAACGGGAGCAACCATATTTTTAAAACAAAGTACAAGCTTTTCACATTAGCTATTCGAAGTATCTGAAGTGAGCAAAGTGTTGGCAAGTGTGTGCTGTAGTACAGTACAGTTATTTCTCAAAGTACAGTCATTTCAAAGAGAATTCTGCAAAGTACTTACCTACAACGGCCAAGATTGCGTTGTGTTTAAACATAACTTGTGGGCATGGCAGAAAGATTTCACAGACCAACTTTGCTTGTATTTGATAACAATATTACAGAAAATTGGAGAGTGAGCAAGAGTATGATATTTTCATACAGGCTGGTTTTTATGACGAAAGACACACATACAAAGGCATTTATTCTGTGTAATTTAGCTGGTTCAGAAGCCATTGAAAGAGAGCGTTCATTTGTGAATGCACCTACTGTGTTTGCAGGGGAGGGGGAAGACTGCCATATTGTGGTACTGGCTGAAATGCGAGAAGACTGTGAGTGCTTAAAATGCAAATTTAAATAAAATGTGTAACCCACAAATGAATATTGCAATGGAAAGGCACTCATTTTACACAAGAGATCAAAAGCCTGGTGAAACATTTACAACATATATAACCAACTTGAGAAATAAGGCTAAAACATGCAGATCTGGTGATCTGAGAGATGAGTTTATAAAAGGCAGGCTTGTGTGTGGTATTAATAATGACATAGTGAGAAAGATTTTGCTTTGTTACAGTGATTTAACGTTGAATAAGGCCATAGAGATTTGTCAACTATATGAAGTCACAGAAAAGCACACAAATATGTTTACAAATGAGAAAAGCATGTACGTGGTTTCAGTGCCAGTATAGATAGTATGCAGTAAGACGTTGAGATACAGGCTTAAGGGTGTGGCTTCAGAAACACCCAGAGCAGCTTCAGTAAGGCCTAAGGTACATGCAGCAAAGCATAGGGGTAACTTACCAAAACCTGTAGCTAGCCGCATGGTCAACTGTCGTAATTGTGGTGGTAACCCATGCTTAGCTTTTAGTCAACAGTGCCATTCTTTCAAAAAGTGGAATCATTTCAAAAGGTTTTGTAAATCAAATAATGCACATTCTTTTATTAAAAGAAAGCATTCAAAGAGGCAAGTTGATCAGTTTGAAAGCTGCAACCCTACTTTTTACATTGATGGTGTGTCTGTGCTTGGTGAAACAGTCAGTGTAGTAGATTTGTGGGTAGGATTAATGGGAAACCTATAGATCTTAAAGTAGATACTGGTTCAAAGTGCAATGTTATGTGAGCAGAAACATTTGCTAGAGTAAAAGCTGGTGGGACACTTGATTTGGCGAAGTGTGCAAAGCTTTTTGCTTATGGTGGTGGCGAAGAAATTCAAATCAAAGGCTCAGTAGAGCTTTCATGTTACTGTGCTGGGAACAGCTATGACTTGCAGTTTTTCATAGTCAAGAGACACGTGCAGTGATTATTAGGCCTCAGAGACCATTTGAAAAATGGGACTGCTTTCATTTAACAAAGAAGTTCACCATGTAAGCTTGAATGACAACAGTTTGTAGTTCACCCACACCATTTTTTCTGAGTATGCTGATATTTTTGCAGACAAACTAGGCAAACTCCCAGTTGTGTACTCCATGAAGTTAGACCCCGAGGCCAGCCCAGTTACCAGACCAGCACGGGAAGTTCCAGTAGCTATGCAAAACAGAGTCAAGGCCAAGCTAGACAGAATGATGCAGCTTGGATTAATTTGTCCAGTAGAAGAACCAACTGAATGGGTACTGTCTATGGTAGTAGCTCATAAGAAAAGCTCAGATGATATCAGAACATGTATTGATCAAAGAGACTTGAACAAAGCACTAATAAGACCTCATCATCCTAAGTGCACAGTTGAGGAAGTTGCTGCCCTCATGCCAAATGCCACTGTTTTTACCTGTCTTAGATGCATAAAGTTCATTTTGGCAAATTTTGCTTGATCGAAAATCTTCATTGCTAACCACATTCAGTACACCGTTTGGAAGGTACAGATTTTTGAGAATGCCATTTGGAATAAATTCTGCCAGTGAAGTCTTTCAGCATGTGATTTAACAATTTTTTTTTCTGGCTGTCCATGTGCTATTACAGTAGATATTCTTGTAGGAGGTAATGGTGAAGTCAAACCTGATGGAAAGCTCAAGAAAGTTATGGAAAGAGCTTGTAAAGTGAATCTTGAGCTGAATCCTCAGAAATGTAAATTCAGGCTAGAAGAAGTTACGTAGGTCATTTGTTTACCAGTTCAGGCTTATGACCAGATCCTTCAAAACAAACAATTTTTGAGATGCCAGCTCCAGACAATGTCCAGGCCTTACAGTGTTTTCTTGGTATGGTCAACTGTCTAGGCTAGTTCATTCCAGATTTGAGTCCACTTTCAGCACCGTTCAGAGAACTGACATGCAAAGATGTAATCTGGTCCTGTTCAGAACAACACCAAAGAGTATTCTATGTCCTGAAAGAGAAAATTGCCACTCCACCTACTTTAAGATACTATGATGTTCACAAACCAGATGCTCTTTCCTGTGGTGCTTCTAAGTTTGGTCTTGGTGCAGTCATTCTTCAAGAGGGTAGACCAGTAGCCTATGCATCAAGAACTCTTATCCAAGCCAAGATGCAGTATGCCCAAATTGAGAAAGAACTCTTGTCAGTTGTGTTTGCATGTTTGAAGTTTCATGATTATATTTATGGCCGACTTATCCAGATTGAAACTGACCACCAACCTCTAGTAACTATTTTGAGAAAGCCTATGTACACAGCTTCTGTGAGATTGCAACACGATGCTCAAATTGCAAAAGTACAATTTGAATCTTGTTTATACGAAAGGCAAACTTCTTTATCTTGCTGATACTTTAACTCGATCACCCAGGACTAGCACAGAACAGCATGAGAATGAGCAACTTGATTTTGAAGTCTTGGAAGTGAGAAATGTTTCTTCCACACGTCCTGGTGAGGTCAAAACTCACACAGCTTTGCATCCAGTTCTTCAAAAGCTCAACCTGTTTATCAGTCAAGGATGGCCTTCAAAGCAATTCTTGTTTACCAGTAGATATGTAGCAGTGTTTTCCTTGCAGAGACGAGATTTTGTCGGACAATGGTATTATCATGAAAGGTCCAAAAGTGATTGTTCCAAAATCCTTGCAACAAGAGTATATTAAAATTTGCACTGTGGCCACCCAGGAACTGATTCTACCAAAAGAAGGGTGAGAGTACTAGAATTTTGGCCTTCTTTGTCAAAAGATATTGAGAAACTGCTTTCAGAAGTATATAATAGTACTAAACTGCCTCAACAAAAAGGATCACTTCAGTTAAGCCAGATTCTTGAACTACCTTGGTAGACAGTAGCCATTGATATCTTCTAGTGGAATGGTCAACATTACTTGGTGTTAGTAGACTCTTATTCAGATTGGTTCAAGATTGACCTACTTCCTAACCTAACATCCAGTGCTGTCATTACTAAGTTGAAAAGACATCTTTTTTGTCCATGGTAGTCCACACAGAGTTATTTCTGACAGTGGTGCACAGTTTACAAGTCAACAGTTCAAGAAATGTGATGAAACGTGGGATTTTGTGGGTACTCAGGACTAACTGTAACATGAACAGTCAAATGGCATGGCTGAACATGCAATTCAAAGGGGTAAAAGTTAGAGAGATCCAAATGTGGCAATGCCAATGTTTTTCTAAACTTGCTTAATCTCAGAAACATTCCTTGCGATGCTCATCTTGGTTCACCTACCCAAAGATTTAGTAACAGTTTATTGGCTTTGTGTGCTAAAAAAACAACAAAGCAGTAATAGCACAACTCTTGAAAAAGTGTTTGTCCCAGAAATCCTACTATGATAAGACCAGCAAGCAGCTCGGTCCATTAAAAGAAGGAGAGATAGTGAGGATGCAGACAACAAAAGATTTTGATCTGGTTGGATTTTGTGAAAAGTTTGTGTTAAGAGCCAAGATAGTACATCTTGGAATCATAAGAAGTGGAGTGTAGGCAGAATTGGAAACATTTATTACCGGTGTCCAAGCCAGCATTACACCATCTTGCCTGTAATAAAAACTGTAATTCTCAGAGTGACTTGTCCAATGTTCCTGTTCCAGAGGACATTCCGTCAGCAGTCCCTGTTCCAGAGAATATCCCTGAGAGTCCACAAACAGAACATTCCCCAGTGACTGTCCCTGTTGCTAAACCCAGTCTTAACTATTACATTACAAGATCAGGTCGCATTTCCAGATCTAGTTCCAGATACATGGTGAAGTGGAAATGACAGTTGTTTTGTTTATTGTCTGTATAATTTGCATGCCTATTCAAATGTCATTGTCAATGTGAGACAGCTCAGTAAAGAGGGAGGATGTAGATCAGAGTGTGTGATGTACCCTTAAGAAGCATCCCAGTCAGTGGGCATATTCATATAAGTTTTTAAACCAAATAAAATGAGTGAAGTAGGGGTAAATGCTCTGGTAACTATACCAAATAAATTTAAAACAAAGAAACAGCACCAGAGCACTCCACGGCGATTGGATCATACACAGTGAAAACTAGTAGCACTATAAGTAATAATTCAAGCATGTAGTATAAAATCCAAGGTTTATTGGAATTCCAGGTTAGCGCTTTCACCCTCATGGGCTTCTTCAGACCTTTTACATCTCATAAAAGTAATGCTAACATTTATACTAAAGCCTTTATGACATCATTCTTTAATTAAGTAAAATAGTGTTCACCTGTAAGGCTTCATTTAAGAACAGTTTATAAATACTCAACCACAAAGCAACTTCTAAAGTTAAAGTAAACATATATTGATATATATATACTATGTTTATAAAAGTATATATAAGTAATATATAAAAAATACTTAAACGTAACAGCATATATAAATATAAAGAATATAAAAACAAATATATTTAAAAAGGTTTAAAAATGTTTTAAAGTGTTATGTACATAAAAAACATATGTATGTGTGTATATGCCATGCATCAATAAAATGTTATACAACAAATTATGCCAGTTCATATAAGAACTGCATGTAAAATACATTTCATAATAGATTCATGTAAGAGCTGTATGAGGACTACATTATATGATATATACAATGATGTATACAAATACAATGTCCCATCTGACCTGCAGGTCTTTATCTAACAACTAACCTTCTATTTTTTAGGGTCAGTTTAATAGGGACTCTGTCGTTCAGTCCAGGTCTCTGATCTGCTCTTAGCATTATAATCCACCTGGCTTTTGTTCTTTCTGTATAGTTCCTTATGTCCCCACCCCTAACATTGGGTTTGTTTACTTGTAGTACTAGAAATTTGAAGCTGTGTGTGTCATTTGTGTTCATGACATGCTTGGATAATGCATTATGTGGGGATTGGATGCATATATTATTCAGAGGTTCACGTATCCTATCATGTAATCTGTCAGTTTTCACCACATAAAATGCATCACAGGCCATGCACCTAGCTAGGTTGCTGAGTGTCACAATTAGCTGTAGTGTTGAAACAAAATATTTTCGTGGTGACAGGTTGTACAAAGCTGGTGTCCTCAGATATAAAGGGACAATAATTTCATTTGTGACATGGTCTGGTGCAATTTAATATCTCACCCCTACCAGTTGTAGTGGGGAATCTAGGTTGGCAGAGTAATCTGTGCAAGTTAGTTTGACTTATTTCTATAGACAAATGACGGTCTATCCCCCACTATCTCTTTTAATTTGGGATTTGTAGTGAGGACAGACCAGTTCTTATAAAAAAATCCCTTTCACACTGCTAATGTCTTGTGTTTAATTCAGTGAGACCCAAACTATGGGATGGTTCTTTGTCGTATCAATGATTCTAGTTCTCTGTGATGTTCCTTCTAAGCGTACAGGGTTTGCAAAATATGGATGTGCAGATCAAGTTCTAAGGTCATATACTCCTTCAATCCCTGAGTATATCTTTTCTGGTGTATAAGATCTGGCAACTAGTCTCCCTCGTAATTGATCTAACTCATTCTTAAACCCTTGTTCTGTTGGACTCAAATGTGAGCCTCTTATAGCTTGACCTTTCATTATGTTGTGGAACACAAAACGAGGATGCATGCTCCCTCTATGTAAGAGGGAGTTCTTGTAGCACAACTTCCTGTATACACCTGTATTGAGTAGACCACTGTCTATCCTTTCTTTGTATACATCTAAAAATGATATCCATCTCTCCGAACTCTCCATGGTAAAATTCAAAAAATTGGTCAAAGAATTGACCTCACAAAAAAACTTCTTCATAGGTTCATAGGTTCATACTAGGCTATCTGCCCTAGGGCATTTATAAGCCTAGCCAGAGTATGTTTGGCTTTCGCCACCCATTTTAAATTAATTTTGCTATGCCCTTTTTCGAGGTTAGTATACTGTGCCTCTGTCTAACAGTGACACAGAAGTGATACCCGGGGTAAACCTACGATCTCCCATCCACTCATCAAGATTCCTCTTGAAAAGAGTCAATGAGGGACTCTGCCTAACCTGGACTGGGATTTTATTCCAGAGTGAAGGGAGCCTCTGGGTTATGAATCTGTCCCTCCAGCATGTCCTATTTATTTCAGTGCTGAGGTTCAAGTCTCGGCGTGTAGCTCGATGGGATTTGGATTTTTTGAGGTGCAGCATGTTCCTTAATTCGGGTTGGACATGGCCTTATACGTCAGGCACAGGTCACCTCTGAGCAGGCGGTATGCCACTGAGTAGAGCTGGAGTTTCTTTAACCGGCAGCATATGGCATCTGTTTGAGCCCTTTGATCCTCTTGGTGAGGTACTTTTGGGGTCTTTCCAGTTGCTGCAGGGGTTTGGTAAGGTACATCCCAAAGGGGCCATTGTACGCACTTATGGACCTGAGGGGGGATGAGTAAAGAGGCACGATGACCTCCCTAATCTAGATGTGAATCCTTCATGATTAGGTGAGCTATATAAAATGTTTTCTAACCACTTTGGCCACGTGGTTGTCAAATGAGAGATTGCTATCAACTTGGGTCCCCAGGTCCCTAATTACTTCTTCTGTACTTAATGGATTACCAACTATGTGGTAATTTGTGGGCACTTTGTTTTTGCCAAAGGGGATGACTATACACTTTTTGGCGTTTAGCTTGAGGCCATGGCTCTGGCACCAGTTGTCTGTTTCTACGAGGCCCTTTTGGAGGATGCTTGTGTCGGCTGGAGAGTCGATTATGGCACCCAGTTTGCAGTCATCTGCGAACTTGGTCAGCCAAAGTCCTTCCGTGTTGGCCTGTACCTCCGAGAAATATATACCAAACAAGAGAGGTCCCAGGACTGAGCCTTGTGGGACGCCACTTGTAAATGGTTTGGAGTCTGACATGGCTCCAGCAATTCTAACCATGTGGGTTCTGTCCTTGAGCCAGTTTGCAACCCATCTAGTGACATAGGGGTTTATATTTAAGCTGGTGAGCTTATTTATAATGCCCGAGTGGGGTATTGTATCGAAGGCTTTTGCGAGGTCCAGATAGGCTGTGTGGACCACCTTCCCTTCGTCAGTGGCCTTGGTGACTGTTTCAAAGAAGTCAACCAGGTTTAAGAGGCAGGATCTGCCCTTAACAAAGCCAAACTGGGTAGGATCCAGTGTCTGTAGGTCCCCAATATCTTTATTTATGAGGTCCATGATGATCCTTTCCATAGCTTTGCAGACCAAGCTAGTCAGGCTTATGGGGCGATAGTTTCCAGGGTCCGTTGAGGCACCACCTTTGTGGAGAGGGACCACTGTTGCTGTACGCCACTCTTTGGGTACATATCCTGTAGTAAGGCTGAGATTGAACAGTAGTTTTATGTTTGGGTTTAGCTCTTCTTGGAGTTCATGTAGGACGCAGCCTGGGACACCGTCTGGTCCCATTGATGCTGTGTTTTTGCTTTGGAGAGGGCGGCTCCCACCTGAGCATCTGAGATGTCAGGGGGGCAGCACTCTGCTGGGATAGATATTTGCCCTTTTGGTGGGGGGGGGGGGGAGAAGTTTGCGCTGAACCTGTCAGCTAGGATGTTGGCAATGTCTGTGGGATCAGTGTATTTTTTGTCATTTTGGACTACTTCTGAGCATATCTGGGAATTCCCACCCAGGTTCCTAACATAACTGTAGTTCATCTTCTGATCCTGCCCATAGGAGGAAAAGGTCATCCACAAACCTAGCATAATAAATAACATTCCTCTTGAAACTATCTAGTGGGAATAGTTTTTCCTTTTCCCAGTCTGCATCACTAGGTTGGCATAGCTATTGGCGCAGGATGTACCCATAGCCACGCCATCCTTCTGTATATAGACAGTATCATTGAACATGAAAATGGTTATTTTCCTAGATTGCCCCTAGCAAACCAGTAATTAATTCAATGTGGGACATGTTATAATCAGTGTTCACCGTGAGACATCTCCGTATACTTTTCTAAACCATGTTGCTTGGGTATAACTGTAAATAATGATTGTACATCAAGAGTCACTAATATGAAGTGTAAATCAGTCTGTAACACACTCACTTTACTATAAAGTCCAGCAGGAACTGTTTAGTATCCCTCAGGATATGAGTGAAACTATCTGTTTTTCGGCATTCAAGGAGAGCTGTTCAGTAACCCAACCTGTCCCTGCCACAATGGGTCTCATGGGTGGATTATGTGTGTTCTTGTGGACCTTCGGTAACCCTTGAATGACTGGAATCAACGGATTTTCAACTAAAAAGAATGTGTTTAGTTCCAAACTAATAATTTCACTTTCGGATAAGTCTTCTAACATCCTTCTAATAGTTCCAACCCGTATGTCTATTTCAGTCTTGGAGATTACTGAGTAGAACTCACTATTATCCAACATTGTTTTCATTTTGTCGTCATAGTCCATTCTATTCATAACTACCACTGGTCCTCCTTTATCAGTGGTCTAATCATAAGTGTGTTGTCACTCCTCAGATTATTCATAGCAACTCTCTGTTTTGAACTCAGGTTACCATACCATTTATTTTTGTTATTATTGTTTAATCCATGTAAGTCCTCCTCTACCATTTTAACAGAAGCATCTACTAATGGATGTGGTATAGGAATAAATGTGCTGGGTCTCTTGAAAACTCCATGTTCACCCATTGATGAATGTTCCCCATAATCTAATTTCAGTTGAACATTCCTTCCAAACAATTTCGTATCTATGACTGAGTCAGGTAGATTGCTTTTCATAGAGGGAATAAATGACCGTCCCTTATTCAGTACAGAGATTTCATCTTCTGTTAAAACTCTGTCTGAGAGGTTCCAAACTAATGTCTGGGTATTCTCTCCCACATCCTCTTGATTGTGGGGCCTGCATGTTCCTCCCCTGGGCCCTTGGTTTCTGTCTGCCCCTGCTCATTGACCTGTTTTCTCCCTCCTCTGGGTACCTCGTTGATGGGGAAAGGAGTATGTTCATATGTTGTTTTATAGGAGCTTACACTAGGGTCTTTCCTTCTGACAACAGGTTCCTGTAATAAAGCATTGTTATTCAATGAATTGTCATACTTGTGAGAGGTGCTTGGCCCTGTGCTTGCTATTGGTGCAGGGGCCATCGCTTGCATATCAGCATTAGATGTGATTATTGCTAATGAGTTACTGTCTAATTCTATGGGGTTTGCCCCTGTAGTTACTACTGGAGTAAGATCTAAGGTGTTCTGTTGTAAGTTACTGACATTACTAACGTCATCCTGCACATTCAAAACAATATTGTCATCCTGCACATTCAAAACAATATTGTCTACAACATGCTTGATACTAGTACTTTGCATGTCTCTTACTTTAGGCACGCGAGTAAAATTATTCTTATTAGCACTATCATGCTCATTAACAATACGGACACCATGTCCTCTATAGTCGGTGTTTCTAGCAAAGTTATTCCTCGGCCAAGTGAAGACATGACCGTTTCTAAAATCGGCAGTATCTCGCTGAATTTTGGAGCGTTTCTGTTCCAATAACTTTTTCTCAAAGAGATACACATTATCCAAAAGTTATTCCATTAATTTATCCACCACTACTGCCGGATATTTAACTGTCACATAGTTCTGACAAGCACGTATCTTCTCTTGCAGTTCTAACTCGTGCACTGAGAAAAAGTCATTGAGCAGTGTCATATATTTAACACTCACCTCAGTATTCAACTGTTTCCACTTGTAAAGCAGTTCAGGATAAAGTGCTCCAGTTGTAGACATCTTAAGTACTCTCAGTCCTCTGGGTATGATTTTCCTGTCTGTGCAGACCTCGAAATGCTGTCTCTGCATCTGTAGATGTTCTTCGTGTTTCACTGTTGCAGTCATTACATTTGGATAATCTGCTGGCAGGTTGCCCTCAGTCGGCCTGAATATCAAAGTCTTGAGTCCTGCATCAGTTGCTGTCTCCTCTTCCATGACGTCAGGTCGTCAGGGGTATAAAACATGCAGCCGACGCCATTTTCTTCAGTCTTTCTTGCCGCATGGTGCCCGAAGCAGTTCACAAGTGCTGGTCGGCCGACTCCTGAAATTCTTGCATTCGAGTTTCAGAACCGAAGTCTTCAATTAAAGCTAAGTACCCCATTGGGGAAACTTTTTCTTGTTCCTTACTGATGTCAGTAAAAGTTAATAATTGCATTACTTGTGGGAAGCAAATACCTCATAAAGATTTTCATTTATACTCTATTCCTTGCCTAGGCCCAGATCATAACGTGCCCTGCTGTCGGTTTTGTGCAAGATTTAACCAACGCACTATTAAGCGTCGGTATATCTTTGCTTCAAAATGTTTTGGAAACCGATTTAATTACCCTGAAATGTCATTGGATAGCAGTCCCGACTGCTGGAGTTCACAAAAAACGCAAAGAAAAGGACAGAGACAGACTGTCGAGGTCCAAAACCGATGAGGAAGCTTCCCCTAAGCCAGTTGCCAGTTTGCCATTACTCAGGCACTTTCGCAGCCCCTGATACCTGCTACTTTTGAGTCGCAGGCCTCTTCCGAGACCCATGCGGAGTCCAGCATGCCACGAGATTCTCAGAGTATTGTACCCGCGGATGTCTCTCCCTTGGATGAGTCCGGAGCCGTTGAGCAGGCACCGGCTTCTGAGGGTGTTTTCAGGTCTCAACATTTCTATATAAAACGCCAGCTTCAAAAACAAAGACAAAAACAACTTCTAAGGCTAAAAAAACAACGCATGAGCCACGTGCTCAGGCCCCTATGCCTAAAAAACAGATGATCAAAATGGCTGAAGACTTGATTACCTTGATCAGGGGTTCCCAACCCCCTCCTGATAAGAGGCCTAGGCAAGATACTGATTATGAATCTTCAGATCAGGTTTCTATTTCTTCTGATTCCTCTTCTGATCAGGAATTTTCTGTACCACCCTATAAGGATTCAGATGGAGAAGAATCCATCCCATCTGCATCTCCTCCTGAAGATTATTCATTTGCAGAAACCTTGCATACTTTAAGGGACCGTTTTCATTGGGAGAGTCAGAATTTCTCGGAATCAAAAAAGAGGCTTAGGGATTTCCTTCTTCCTCAGCATAGGCCTTTGGCTATACCTCCTGTATTAGACATTGTTGATGTGTCTTCGGAATCAAGCATGGCTCCTGATTCCCTACCTCCGGCTCCTAGTAAGCCAGACAGATATTACAGGGTTCCTGACTCCCACATATTTTTATTTAAAAATCCTGCTGATGACCCTGAAACTATCTCACAGGGTCCCAAAGGTGTAAAGGACTCTTCAGCCAAGAATCCTACCCCCTCTGATAGAGATTCCAGGGCGCTGGATAGATGGGGAAAGAAGGTTTATACATCTGCAACCTTGGCAATTAGGGCCTTAAACTGCCAGTTTCATATGCTTAAATATCAACAGCATGTTATGGGATTATTAAAACAGAAAATTATGTTGATTTCTGAATGTGTGGAAAATAATTACAGGAATTATTACATGCAGCAGAACAAGTTGGAAAGCATACTTTGCAATGTGGTTTTGATTCCTTGGAGGCCCCTTGCAGGGCCGCAGTTACTGGATCTGTGATTAGAAGGCATGCCTGGCTCAAGGAGCAAAATCTGCCTGATCATGTTAAAGCTAAATTGTTGGATGCACCTTTACAGCATGATACTCTGGTAATAAGGCAGAAGAGGTTTTAAAGAAAATGGAAGACAAAGCTAAATCTATGCAAACTGTAAAAGATTTCTTACAAGTGCAGCCACCCAGATTCAGTAGACACTGGCCTACAAAATATTGGCCCTTTCCTGTGTCCAGCAGTCTCTCACAGGGCAAATCCAGGTGCTCAAAAGGCTCTAGATACCAATCACAGGGTTCTTACAGGTCAAAGCAATGGGGTGCTTCTACCTCCAAATCTGGAGGAAACAAAGCACAACCTTACAGTAAGCAGTCTCATTGACTTCCCTCTGCCATCACCAAGCACTTACCTTTTGGCAGCCCCCTTAGGGGGGAAATTAGCACTTCACGCTCAAAATTGGCAGTTAATAACCCAGGACAAGTGGGTATTAAACATAGTATCCCAGGGGTACATATTTCATTTCCATACCTTGCCAATTCCAAACGGTTGGCCAGATCTGCCACAAAATCAGTGGGCAGAGGCACAGAAACAAGTTACATCCCTCATGGACATGGGGGCTATTCAACCAGTACCAGAACAGGAAAAAGGACAAGGGTTTTATTCATGACTGTTCCTGGTACCCAGAAAAGACCATGCCTGGCATCCAGTACTGGATTTATCGATTTTGAACACATTCTTGGACATCCCAAAATTCAAAATGCTGACTTTGCAACAGCTTCTGGCCATGCTGGGCAAGAACGCTTGGTTAGTGACTCTAGACTTAAAAGAGGCATACCTGCATATCCCAGTAAGGAAATCATGCAGAAGATACCTCCGCTTCAAGGCTGGTTTTATGCATTCCCAATTCTCTGCACTTCCCTTTGGCTTATCTACTGCGCCCAGGGTCTTTACAAAGTGCCTGGCACCAGTAATTGCATTTTGCAGACAAAGAAGCATACAAATCTATCCTTACTTGGACGACTGTCTCATTCAGTCAGAAAACAAGGACATTCTTCTTCAATATCTGGTATTTGTAGAAAGGCTTCTAACATGCCTAGGGTACACAATAAACGAAAAGAAATCACAACAGGTACCCTCTCAAAAAATTACATTCCTGGGTGCAAGCTTGAATTCAACTGCCCAGTTGGCTTACCTTACACCAGACAAACAAAGGCAACTGACTGTTTACTTCAAACAGATGACAACAAAAACTCGGTTATCTGCGAGACAAATTCTGCAGGCTTTGGGGTTCATGGCTTCCTGCATTCTACTAATTCCATATGCAAGACTGCATATGAGGAAACTTTAGTGGTATCTAAAAAGTTTATGGAGTCAACATTGTCACAGTCTGGAAACAATGATTCCTTTCATTCCCTCCGTACAACAGGAGTTTCTTTGGTGGGCAGAGACATGTTACCAGAACATGGGACGGTCTTTCACTCTACCCCCTGCCTCCCAAACCCTAACTACAGACGCATCAGATTATGCTTGGGGAGCTCACCTGGCGGGGAGATGCATTCAGGGCATATGGAGCCCAAAACAAATGCATCTGCATATCAACCAGAAGATGTTAGCTGTTCAGAATGCCCTGACAGCCTTCAAGGACTTACCTCATCCAGGACAACTATTGATAAAGACGGACAACACCATGGTTATGTGGTACATAAACAAGCAGGGGGGTACACATTCCTACCCCCTTTGCAGACTAGCCATGGCATTGTGGGACACAGCCCTGACTTACCAAGTACATCTTCAAGCTCAATTCCTGTCAGGAAAACAAAATACTCTGGCAGACGATCTAAGCAGAAATATTATAGACTCTCACGAGTGGAAACTGGACCCACAAGTCTTCAGCATGATAACAGAGAAATGGGAGTCCAGACATAGATCTGTTTGCCTCTCCCCAAAATTATCAACTGGACAAATTCTGCACAAGGACTTATCACAGACAAGCATGGATAGTGGATGCCCTATCCTTCAGTTAGAAAAACCTATCAGTCTACGCCTTTCCTCCTCAGCCGCTTCTCCCCAAGGTCTTACTAAAGGTCAGACAGAAAAAAACAAAAATTATCCTAATTGTCCTGGACTGGCCTCGCCAGCACTGGTATCCAATACTGAGGAGTATGTCTCAACTCCCTCCTTGGTACTTGCCTCAAATACCTCATCTGCTTTCTCAGCAGAGCAATCAAATTCTGCACAATTAGCTCCAAACTCTGAACCTGGCAGTGTGGCTGATCATGTAATTATTCAAAAAAACACCTCTCAGTAAATCTGTGATGGATGTCATTTTGGAAGCTAGAAGGCTTAGTACTAGGAAATCTTATGCTGATAAATGGAAGAGATTCTGTGTTTGAAACCAAGCACAAGGAATGGACACAGCAAAGCCAAATATTCCTCAGATTTTACAATACTTGACTGAGATGCTTGACAACGGCCTATCTTTTTCATCAATAAAAATCCATGCCTCTGCCATCTTGGCTCATTACAACACAGAGCCTCCCATCTTTTCTCATCCTCTGCTAAAACAGTCTCTTAGAGGGGCCAAAAAGTTAAGGCCTCCCAGAAGATCACCAACTCCTGCATGGGACCTCAATTTTGTGCTGGAAAAGCTCACCCTTCCTCCTTTTGAACCAGCAGCTACTGCGTATATAAAGCTTTCCTTCTGGCAATCACTTTAGCAAGAAGGGTTTCAGAACTATAGGCCCTCATGGCTGTGGAGCCTTTTATTAGGTTTCATCCGGACAGGGTATCCCTCAGGACCAATCCTTCATTTATGCCTAAGGTGGTATCCAGTGTGGCTCTTAACCAAACTGTGCACCTGTCAACTTTTTACCCAAATCCGCAGAACAGGGGGGGCGGATTCTGCATTCCTTGGATATACACAGACAACTAAGATTCTACTTAAACAGGACCAAATCTCTAAGAAAGTCTGAGCAACTGCTGGTGGCATTTGCTGCAGGATCGGAGGGGAAGGCTATTTCAAAGTGGATACGCCACTGCATTCGTTTCTGCTACTTGCATCATGGTAAACCAGTGCCCAAGGAAATCAGGTCACATTCCACCAGGGCTGCATCTACCTCAGCAGCTTTTCTCAGAAGAGTTCCAACCAAAGACATTCTAGAAGCTGCTACTTGGAGCTCTGTTCATACATTTACAAAGTATTTTCATTTGACTCTCTTCTCTAAGTCCAGGGCAGGCTTTGCCACTGCTGTTCTGCAGGGCCTTATAGCCACTCTGAATGCTATTTAGCTCCATCCTCCCATCCATAGCTTTGGGATTCTACCCAAATGTATTGACTGCAACAGTGGAACACGAAGAACATAGTACAGTTGTGTACACTTACCATAAATGTAGATGTTAGAGTGTATTCGCTGTTGCAGTTCGGGTTACCCACCTGCCATCCCCCTTTTTTCTAGAACTTCTCTTTCCTTCACTATATTCTACAGCCTTTGTGGTGTATTTGCTTTTAGATGAAGGTAAAGTTTATGTTGTTACAATTGCATTTATATATATATATATATATATTTGCTCCCCATTTGGGAGGAACCTGACATCTGGGGCAAGAAAAACTGAAGAAAATGGCTTCTGCTGCATGTTTTATACCCCTGACGACTTGACATCATGGAAAAGGAGACAGCAACCGACGCAGGACTCAAGACTTTGATATTCAGGCCGACTGAGGGCAACCTGCCAGCAGATTACCCAAATGTAATGACTGCAACAGTGAATACATTTGAA
Organism: Protopterus annectens; assembly: GCF_019279795.1. Classification (NCBI taxonomy): domain Eukaryota; kingdom Metazoa; phylum Chordata; order Ceratodontiformes; family Protopteridae; genus Protopterus; species Protopterus annectens. Next base: position 1,427,601,832 of record NC_056746.1, on the reverse strand, counting down.
CATCTACATTTATGGTAAGTGTACACAACTGTACTTTTCTTCAACTTCAAAAAATCAGCTTCTAACAGCTCAAAGTGTTCTGTGATTCCTTGTAGTATTTCCATCGACTCAGCACCCTCTGTCTCTTCCTTTTCATTCACAGTGAACATCATCAGAGGGTTGTCCTGCCCTGCTATATATTCAGAAAACCTGTTCAGGTCTTTCCTGCTTACTGAAGCTGCTCCTGCATTGTAAGGTAATTCGATATCAACAGTATCCTTCTCAGCCATTTCCCCTTTTATCGCAAGTACAGAAAACGCTTTTTAAACCAAATAAAATGAACGAAGTAGGGGTAAATGCTCTGATAACTATACCAAATAAATTTAAAACAAAGAAACAGCACCAGAGCACTCCACGGTGATTGCATCATACACAGAGAAAACTAGTAGCACTATAAGTAATAGTTCAAGCATGTAGTATAAAATCCAAGGTTTATTGGAATTCCAAGTTAGTGCTTTCACCCTCATGGGCTTCTTCAGACCTTTCTTGGAACAGAAACGCTCCAAAATTCAGCGAGATACTGCCGATTTTAGAAACGGCCATGTCTTTACTTGGCTGAGGAATAACTTTGCTAGAAACACTGACTATAGAGGACATGGTGTCTGCGTTGTTAATGAGCATGATAGTGCTAATAAGAATAATTTTACTCGCTGGAATAAAGTACGAGACATACAAAATACTAGTATCAACCATGTTGTAGACAATATTGTTTTGAATGTGCAGGATGATGTCAGTAATGTCAGCAACTTACAACAGAACACCTTAGATCTTACTCCAGTAGTAACAACAGGGGCAAACCCAGTAGAATTAGACAGTAACTCATTAGCAATAATCACATATAATGTTGATATGCAAGCGATGGCTCCTGCACCAATAGTAAGCACAGGGCCAAGCACCTCTCACAAGTATGACAACTCATTAAATAACAATGCTTTATTACAGGAATCTGTTGTCAGAAGGAAAGACCCTTGTGCAAGCTCCTATAAAACAACATATGAACATACTCCTTTCAACGAGGTACCCAGAGGAGGAAGAAACAGGTCAATGAGCAGGGGTAGACAGAAACACAAGGCCTCAGGGGAGGAACATGTAGGCCCCATAAACAAGAAGATGTGGGAGAGAATACCCAGACATTAGTTTGGAACCTCTCAGACAGAGTTTTAACAGAAGATGAAATCTCTGTACTGAATAAGGGACGGTCATTTATTCCCTCTATGAAAAGCAATCTACCTGACTCAGTGATAGATACGAAATTGTTTGGAAGGAATGTTCAGCTGAAATTAGATTATGGGGGACATTCATCAATGGGTGAACATGGAGTTTTCAAGAGACCCAGCACATTTATTCCTATACTAAATCCATTAGTAGATGCTTTTGTTAAAATGGTAGAGGAGGACTTACATGGATTAAACAATAATAACAAAAATAAATGGTATGGTAACCTGAGTTCAAAACAGAGAGTTGCTATGAATAATCTGAGGAGTGACAACACACTTATGATTAGACCACTGATAAAGGAGGACCAGTGGTAGTTATGAATAGAATGGACTATGACGACAAAATGAAAACAATGTTGGATAATAGTGAGTTCTATTCAGTAATCTCCAAGACTGAAATAGACATACAGGTTGGAACTATTAGAAGGATGTTAGAAGACTTATCCGAAAGTGAAATTATTAGTTTAGAACTATATACATTCTTTTTAGTTGAAAATCCGTTGATTCCAGTCATTCATGGGTTACCGAAGGTCCACAAGAATACACATAATCCACCCATGAGACCCATTTTGGCAGGGGGAGGTTGGGTTACTGAACCCCTCTCCTTGTATGTCGAAAAACAACTAAGGAAAGTTGTAGATAGTTTCACTCATATCCTGAGGGATACTTAACCGTTCCTGCTGGACCTTTACAGTAAAGTGAGTGTGTTACAGACTGATTTACACTTCATATTAGTGACTCTTGATGTGCAATCATTATTTACAGTTATACCCAAGCAACATGGTTTAGAAAGTATACAGAGATGTCTCACGGTGAACACTGATTATACCATGTTCCACATTGAATTAATTACTGGTTTGCTAGAGGCAATCTTGGAAAATAACGTCTTGTTCAATGATACTGCCTGTATACAGAAGGATGGCGTGGCTATGGGTACATCCTGCGCCAATAGTTATGCCAACCTTGTGATGGCAGACTGGGAAAAGGAAAAACTATTCCCACTAGATAGATTCAAGAGGAATGTTATTTAGTATGCTAGATTTGTGTATGACCTTTTCTTCCTATGGGCAGGACTGGAAGATGAACTACAGAAGTTTTTTTGTTAGGTCAATTCTTTGACCAATTTTTTGAATTTTACCATGGAGAGTTTGGATAGATGGATATCATTTTTAGATGTATACATTAAAGGTTAGACAGTGGTCTACTCAGTACAGGAGTATATAGGAAGTCGTGCTACAAGAACTCCCTCTTACATAGAGGGAGCATGCATCCTCGTTTTGTGTTCCACAACATAGTGAAAGGTTAAGCTATAAGAGCCTCACATTTGTATCCAGTAGAACAAGGGTTTAAGAATGAGTTAGATCAATTATGAGGGAGACTAGTTGCCAGATCTTATGCACCAGAAGAGATATACTCAGGGATTGCAGGGGTATATGATCTTAGAACTCGATCTGCACCTCCATATTTTGCAAATCCTGTAGACTTGGAAGGAACATCACAGAGAACTAGAATTTTTTTTTTTTTTTTTTTTTTTTTTTTTTTTTTTTTTATTATTTTGTTGACCGGGAAAGTCTGACTAGGTTCCACAGAGCCTGTTTTCAGCGTAGGCCTGGGGAGAAATGCTCCAGATGCATGTCTTTGGAATCACTGATACGACGATGAACCATCCCATAGTTAGGGTCTCACTGAATTATACACAAGACATTAGCAGTGTGAAAGGGATTTTTTATAAGAACTGGTCTGTCCTCACTACAGATCCCAAATTAAAAGAGATAGTGGGGGATAGACCGTCATTTGTCTATAGAAATAAGTCAAACGCACAGATTACTCTGCCAACCTAGAGTCCCCACTGCAATTGGTAGGGGTGAGATATTAAATTGCACCAGACCATGTCATAAATGCAATTACTGTCCCTTTATATCTGAGGACACCAGCTTTGTACAACCTGTCACCATGAAAAGATTTTGTTTCAACACTACAGCTAATTGTGACACTCAGCATGTCACATACCTAGCTAGGTGCATGGCCTGTGATGCATTTTACGTGGGGAAAACTGATAGAAGGTTACGTGATAGGATACGTGAACATCTGTATAATATACGCATCCAATCCCCACGTAATGCATTATCCAGGCATGTCCTGAACACAAATGACACACACAGCTTCAAATTTGTAGTACTACAAGTAAACAAACCCAATGCTAGGGGTGGGGACATAAGGAACTATACAGAAAGGACAAAAGCCAGGTGGATTATAATGCTAAGAGCAGATCAGAGACCTGGACTGAACGACAGAGTCCCTATTAAACCGACCCTAAAAAATAGAAGGTTAGTTGTTAGATAAAGACCTGCAGGTCAGATGGGACATTGTATTTGTATACATCATTGTATATATTATATAATGTAGTCCTCATACAGCTCTTACATGAATCTATTATGAAATGTTTTTTATATACAGTTCTTATATGAACTGGCATAATTTGTTGAATAACATTTTATTGATGCATGGCATATACACGCATTCATATGTTTTTTATATACATAACACTTAAAAAAATTTGTAAACATTTTTAAATATATTTGTTTTTTATATTTATACTTGCTGTTATGTTTAAGTATTTTTTATATATTCTTTATATATACTTTTATAAACATAGTATACATATTAATATATGTTTACTTTAACTTTAGAAGTTGCTTTGTGGTTGAGTATTTATAAACTGTTCTTGATTAAAGCCTTACAGGTGGACACTATTTTACTTAAAGAATGATGTCATAAAGGCTTTAGTATAAATGCTAGCATTACTTTTATGAGATGGAAAAGTTCTGAAGAAGCCCATGAGGGTGAAAGCGCTAACCTGGAATTCCAATAAAGCTTGGATTTTATACTACATGCTTGAAGTATTACTTATAGTGCTACTAGTTTTCTCTGGGTATGGTCCGATCGCAGTGGAGTGCTCTGGTGCTGTTTCTTTGTTTTATATGCTTATAAGTGCTGGGCAAGTGCAAGCAAGAGTGCCATTTTGAGTGAGTAGCCAGAGTGAAAGCATGCATGTGTGCAGTAGTTAGTCAGTTAGTTCAAGTGTAATGTTCCTGCCATCCATCGTAATGTATTTGTATGTAGTAAACTACTTAAACAAACACCCAAGCCTCTTCGTCTTACTCAGATATACAAGATGAGTGAAAGGGGGAATTCAGAAATTAAGAAGAGAGTGAGATTTTGTATGCATATCCTTAAAGAGTATCATAACAGCCATATGATTGAGAGAAATTAGAGAAAAGAAAAATACTTCTGCAAGAAAAACTGTCAGAAGCTTCAAATGAAAATTTGTGTCCATTAATGCAACAGATTTGTGAGAAACAGTATATAGATCCAAGAAATCTTGATCTGTTTGGAAAAAGAAGCATCTGAGGAAGTGTGAAAATATAAACAACAAAACCTGAAGATATTTAAAAAGTGTAAAAAAGAAATATGGACATGGGAAAGAGAGATTTGATATGGTGCAATATTTATGCAAAGAAGAAAGCTAAATAATCAATGTAAAGAAGGCAGCCCCAAAGATATTTGAAGAGAAATACAGGCAAAGGCATCCAGATATGGAAATCTTCACAATAAAAAAATAATATCACAAAAATGGATTGTAGAAAAGAAGATTAGTAAAGCAGAAGATAAAAAATAGAAGTTGAAGTTATGGAGTGCCTGCAAAGTGAAGGATTTTGATGTAGAAGGTCTAACACAGGTTACATCACAGCAGGGTGGAGTGAGTCCCCAAAGCAGGGAGAAACAGGAAGACCAGGAAACATCTGAAGAAGAAATATGGACATGGTAACGAAAAAGAGATTTAATGTGGTGTAATATTTATGAAAAGGAGAAAGCAAAACTAACCAATACAAAAATAGCAGCACCAAAGATATTTGAAGATAAAAACAGACTAATGAATCTGGACATGGAAAACGTTACAGTACAAAAAATAAGAGAAAGAAAAAACGGAGATTAGTAATGGAGAAGTTAAACTAATATAAACTGTGGTTATGGAGTGCCTGCAAAGTGAAGGATTTAGTGCAGAAAGTTTAATTCAGAAAGCACCACAACAGTATGGAGTAATGGATATCCAAATTAAGGAGAAACCAGTGGAAAAGGAAGCAATTGATCAGGTGCCATATGAAGATTATTTGCAGCCTTCCACAGGAAACCAGTATAAACGTTCACTTGAAGCTAGACAGCAAGGGATGGAACAGGAAACTGTGGAAACTCTGATGCAATCAATGTTGAAGAGTGATAGGCCAGTGAGTTCCCATATGATACAGCAACGGATGGCACGGGATGTAGTTGAAGAGAATGTGCCACAGGAAGATGCTGTAGAATCTTCTATAGAATGCCTGCAGGAATTGGAAAAACATGGGATGTGCTCTCAGTTTGGAAGAAAATGAGCTAAGAGAAGAGTTGCTTGATTTAATAGACATGGACAGATATATCAAGATCAATGAAAGAACTAGACTGCCAAAGGTTAATAAAACCCAAAAAGTCAGAAGTCTGATAAAACAAATGAACACAGTAATTAGGACTGTTCATACAGATCCATGTGATATAACAGAAGTAAACAGGATATGTTACTCTGCAGCTAAATTAATAACTGATAAAGTTTTACCACAAGAACACCAGGGTAGCGAGGGAAAGGAAGGAGAGAAATTGAATACCATCATGGAACTATCGAATAGAGAAAATTGTAAAGCAGTTAAGACAAGAAGTGTCACTTTTAGAAGACTATAGAAGAGGGAATAGATCAACAAAAATAGTAAGAAAGATACAGTGGATATAAAAAGTTTACACACCCCTGTTAAAAAGCCAGGCGTTTGTGATATAAAAAATGAGACCACAATAAATCATTTCAAAACTTATCCCACTGTTAATGTGACCTATAGCCTGTACAATTCAATTGAAAAACAAACAAATCTGTCAGGGGAAAAATATAAAAAATAAAAAAATGTACAATAAGCTGGTTGCATAAGTATGCACACCCTAAAACTAATACTTTGTTGAAGTCCCTTTTGCTTTAATTATAGCATTCAGACTTCTTGGGTACACACCTGCCATCAATTAAAGATATTCTGATTAACCCCAAATAAAGTTCAGCTGTCTAGTAGGATTTTCCTGACATTTACTCAGTTGCCTGCTACAGCAAAAGTCATGGTTCGCAGAAAGCTTACAAAGCATCAAAGGGATCTCATTGTTGAAAGGTATCAGTCAGGAGAAGGGTACAAAAAAATTTCCACAGCATTGGATATACCATGGAACACAGTGAAGACAGTCATCAAAAAATGGAGAAAATATGGGACAACAGTGACGTTGCAAAGAACTGGACGTCTCTCCAAAATTGATGAAAAGACAAGACAAAAACTGGTCAGGGAGGCTGCCAAGAGACCTACAGCAACAGTGAAGCAGCTGCAGGAATTTCTGGCAAGTACTGGTTGTGTACTACATGTGCCAACAATCTCCCATATTCTCCATATGTCTGGCCAATTGGGTAGGGTTGCAAGATGGAAGTCTTTTCTTAGACAGAAAAACATCCAGGCCCAGCTAAAGTTTGCAAAACAAAACATCAAGTCTCCCAAAAGCATGTGGGAAAATGTGTTATGGTCTGATGAGACCAAGGTTGAACTTTTTGGCCACAATTCCAAAAGGTACATTTCTCACAAAAACAACACTTTGCATCACCAAAAAAATACCTTTCAACACAATAATGACCCCAAGCATACATCCAAATCAACAAAAGAATGGCTTCACCAGAAGAAAATTAAAGTTTTGGAATGGCCCAGCCAGAGCCCAGACCTAAATCCAATAGGAAATCTGTGGGGTGACCTGAAGATGGCTGTGCACAAGAGATGCCCTCACAATATGACAGATTTGGAGCACTTTTGCAAGGAAGAGTGGGCAAATATTGCCAAGTCAAGATGTGCTATGTTGATAGATTACTACCCAAGAAGGCTGAATGCTGTAATTAAATCAAAAGGTGCTTCAACAACATATTAATTTAAGGGTTTGAACACTTATGCAACCAGCTTATTGTACGTTTTTTTTTTATTTTTTATATTTTTCCCCTAACAGATTTGTTTCTTTTTCAATTGAAATGCACAGGTTTTAGGTCACATTAAAGGTGGGAAAAGTTTTGAAATGATTTATTGTGGTCTCATTTTTTTATATCACAAAACCTAACATTTTAACAGGGGTGTGTACACTTTTTATATCCACTGTAGATGTCATAAAAGCATGTGCAGTATTAGAACAGACCAGGATCTATCATGCAGTATCGCAAATTAACTAAAAATTTCAGCACAGGCAGAAAAACTTAGAAGATATGAAGATAAATATAAAGGAAAAGTGCAAAATAAGCAATTTGTTGATGACCTGAAAAGGTTTTATAGAGAGCTGAGAAATAAGGTAAAAGGAATTGCAAGACTGCCGAAAAAAGAGGAAATAGATACATTTTTTGAGAAGTTTCTATAAAGATCCTGTGGAACATATCAAAGATGCTAAATGAATAGAAGAAGTAAAAGAAAGAATAAGAAGTTTAAAGGTACAGGATATGAAATGGGATGAAGTAACAGCCAGAGAGATTGAAACGAAGATAAGGAAATCCTCTAATAAGAAAAGCCCAGGCCCAGATGCAGTACCTAACTTTTGGTTAAAAGTATTGACATATTTGCACGAAGATTTAGCCATGAGTGAAAACTATTTATATGCACACCCAGAACAGACACCAACCTGGCTAACAACAGGAAAAACAATGCTCCTACTTAAGAGTGAACCTGCAAGCTACTCTAAAAATTATAGACCAATAACTTGTCTTCCGACGATGTATAAACTATACATGGGAATTGATGCCGACAGAGTTTATAGTCATTTAGAAGAAAACTCAATTATGACAGTAGAACAAAAGGGCAATAAAAGAAAGTCATATGGAACAAAAAATCATTTGTTGTTAAAAGTCGTAGTGGAGAACTGTAAAAAGGGGAAGAATCTAAGTATGGCATGGACTGACTACAAAAAAGCATTTGATAGTATCCCACATTCATGGATAAAAGAGTGCTTAAAAATGTAGAAGATACACCCACACTGACTGACTACGTTACAGTGACCGTGAAACAGTGGCAGACCACTTTGCAATTAAGCCGTGATAAAGGACAAATTGTTATCCCAGGGATAAAAATTCAAAGGGGGATATTCCAGGGTGACTCTTTGTCGCTGTTACTATTCTGCCTTGCCCTTAATCCATTAAGCTGTTTACTCAACAGCTTAGACCATGACTATAATCTGGCTCCTAGAAAAAAATGAAGTGTAAAGACCTCTCACCTTCTCTTTGTCGATGATTTCAAACTGTGTAGTTCATCAGATGAGGAACTGAAAGCACAATTGCATGTTGTCAAAACATTTTGAGATAATATGAGAATGTCATTTGGTCTTGAAAAATGTGCAAAAGCAACCTTTAAAGCAGGAAAACTGCAACACCAGATCAGTTTGGAACAAGAATGTGCTATAAAAGAACTTGAGCAAGAAGGAGTGTATAAATATTTGGGAATTGATGAATAATCAACAATAAAACATGAAGAAATGTGAATAAAACTTAGTAAGGAATACTTTAGAAGACTTAAATTAATCCTGAAAACAGCACTGACATCTAGAAACAAAATCCAAGCTGTAAACCAATTTGCTCTTCCTGTCCTAACTTACAGTTTTGGAGTGATTGACTAGCCCCAAAACATGCTGGATAGATTAGATAGGAAAACAAGAAGATTGCTTCATGCTGACCAAATGATTTATAAAAATCCGTGCATACCAAGATTATATATTCCTCGTTCTGAAGGAGGGATCGGCCTCTCTGAAATTGGTTATATGTATAGATCTGCAATCGTGGGACTCCACACCATATCTGCTGACCTCACAAGACCCAAACATAGTGAAAGATTTAAAACATGAGGAGAATAAATCTAAGATGACTTCTCTGCTTAATCTAACAAAAGCTTATTGGTGTCGAGCAAGAATGAAAATCAAACCAGAAGTAGATAAAAATCAGGCAACAACTGAATGTGCCAAAAAACAAAAGATAGACTATAAGGTGAAGGATCAGATGAGAAGGCAAGAAATGTGGAAAAAGCATAAATATAGTTGCAAATATAGAAAACTTCTAGAAGACCCTCATGTTGATCAAGAACGAACAGAGGAAAGATTAAGGAGAGGCGAATTCAAACCAAGAGATGAAAGGTTAATATTGGTGTCCCAGTATAATGGGCTGTGTACATGTTAGTTTATAAAGTCCATTGAACATGTGGGAGAAACAGACAAATGTAGATTCTGTAAAACCAAATTGGAAACAACTGCACACCTCATTGCTGGTTGCAACATACTAATGGCAGAAAGACTGTATACTGAAAGGCATAATAATGTAGTGAGACTATTGCACTGGAGATTGTGCAAACATTATGGTATTGAAGTAGCCGAAAAACACTGGAAACATGAGCCACAAAGCATCATAGAAAATGAAGAAGTCAACATCCCATGGGATTATCTATTACCAACAGTTCAAAAGATAGACGCTAGAAAACCGGATATATTGATTGCCACACCCAGTGACTACAGTGTCTTGCATGCAGAGAGAGACAAAGTCATAAAATATCAGGATCTGCAGGCAGAAACGAGAGCAATGTGTAAGAAAGATACCCAGACAGTTCCAATAGTAATAGGAGCAACGGGTCTTATAAAAAAGAATTTACAATTGTATTTAGATATGTTACCAATACATGTAACTCCATACAAACTGCATAAGGAATCATTACTGGGCACATTGCGGGTGCTGCGAACAGCACTACTGGCTGACATCAGAGATTGAAACAATGCTAATTTCATGATCTTTTAACATACTGTGACTTAGGAATGGGGTCCATTCCCATCTTGGTATTCGAAACCCAAGAAATATTATATTTATAAAGTAGCAGAAAGTGTTCTAAGAACTAAGACAATATGAGAATGAAGAAAGGAGATCCTTCTAAAAGGGATGAATAAAGTTAAGGGTACATAGTATAATAAAGAGGGGACTGGAATTTACTGAAGTAAATTTGCAAAAAAATATTGGGAGCAAATAACTGTAGAGGGACAGGTAATAGTTAGGGACTGCCTTCCCTATCGGTGATTGATATTAGAACATAGCAGAGAAAAGGGATAAGGAAACTTAAGGGTAAGACCTGCTCTGTTAGAGTTTTTAGTTGAATATTGAACAGAAGCTGCTGTTAAACAAGGTAATTCATGGGGCATATAAAATATTGCATGATAACTATATGAATAAACCAGAGGAGGTTAGAAAAGCTTGGGAAGAGAGGTTTGGTAAGCAATTCACAAGGAAACAATGGAAGGAAATATGTATGGCTCCCAAATATGCAACAAAGTGTAGAAGATTTAGGATTTTTGCTCGAAAGTGTTTGCATATGTATTTTTATACCCCAAGCAGACTTCAAAGATTTTTTTTTCCTCAGGTAGGTGGCAGGTGCTGGAGGTATGATGAGGAAGAAAGAGGTAACTGGAAATTTACATTTTGGGAGTGTAATGAGTTGGCAGACTTTAAAAAACCCACTCTGTCAGAAATATGGGGTGAACAAATGGGTGTAACTAAGGATTTTTTTTTTTTGAGCTGGGATACAAGATCTGAATTTCCTAGACGTAGTAAGGCATTGTCAAGTTTAATTCTGGTAGTTTCCAAAAAAAGTAATTGCTAGAACATGGAAATCAAAGTCTTAACCAGGTGTATTTGAAGTAGTAAAATTTGTTAAGAGGTAAAAGAACTGGAAGTGGGATCTTTAGAAAAAGGGTAAGAGCAAATTACATAGAGCGAATGGAAATTGTAGGAACACTATGTACAGAATAATGTTTTAGAGGAGGAGTGAGGATTTAGGGAAGGCAAGAATTGATCCATTTATGTCATATTGGGTTGATGATTGTATAAAAGAATGTGTGTGATGTATAATGCTTGTAATTATGAACATGTTAACATGGCTTGTTTTCTTTTATATAAATATATCTTTTTCTGCATTTTAAGTGATAATTCATTAAAGTTATTTAAAAAAAAATAGGAGGCGGAGCAAGCAGCAGAAGTGGAAATGTTTAATTTACCCTCACACACACACACACACACACACACGCTCTGTATGCAATCAGAAATACAGCTGAAGGAATTAAGTGGCTAATAAACCTGGTTCAGTACTGAGGAACAGTTATTTTGCAATCCTGTTTATTGGTACAAAGCGTGGAAATGGCAAGTTGTACTTACTAGTTCCTTAGAGGTACTGTATTTTTTTCCATAAGTTGTGTGGTCATCTTGCTTAAATCATAACTTTTGGTAAGAACATGCATTCACTGAATGGGATCACTGGTGATTTGTTCCCCCTTTTCCTTAAGCAAAGCAGCTTCAGAGTTAATTATGTTAAAGTCCTAGGGTTGAAGCCCTCTGCATGGATAATGTGTTGAGGCTGCCTCATCGGAAAAAAAAAAAAGACATGCCAAACGCAAGTTGATTGCTTTGCTTTGAGTCTGCTCACTTTTTGGTTAGTTCACTGTCAGAAGACTGCTACAGATCTAGTAGATGTAACATATCCTGTATTTATTTAGAATAGCTTCTGTTTTCTGCACTCATACTGTCAACACGAAAAGATCCTGTTAAATTGATATTCAGTATTTCATATCTGTTTTTATAACAAGAGTACATTCTTACTTAATGTGAACTACAAGAACTGATAGTGTTCAGATGCTTTAAAACAGCTTCCTTTTTTTCAGTTGCTTGTATACTGGGTTTAGTCCTTTCCTGTGTCTTGTAGGGTGCTGGAAACAAATTAGGTTGTAGGTTAATTAACATTTATAGCTCATTCCATGAGTGGAGAGCTGGACACATGTCAGATGTAACACACAAATGGCAAAAAGACAAACCAGTGTCAGTTGCGTAGTCAATATAGTAGTTTTTTATTTTTTTTTGCACCCCTCACATGGAGTGATGCACAGCCAAAAACCCTCTGTTGCTTATATCTTCCAGTTCTGAGATCACTTTCCTTCAAACTGATAGAAGAAAGTTTTACTTTTTTCTCTTTGTCAAGATTCTGCAACATCAGGGTGTGAATATTTAAGTAGTGAGGATGTGAGCAATACTGTGTGGGTGGGTGGGCATGGCTAAACTTTGTTGACTTGATCCACTTTGGCTTTTTCCCATTTTACTGACTCTTACTCAGGATTTTGCTGGTTTTTGGAAATACGTCATTCACTGACAAGTCATAGTCTCACATTCATACTGTTCCAAAGAAGGGTGTTCATACAAATAATAAAAAAGGTGTGTGAATACGTTTTGCCCTGAAGCTAACAAATGCTTCTTCAGACATATTATGTGTGACCCCAATACTCTTAGCTTACCCAGTCTGTATGCACAGGACCTTTTACACCACTTTGTCTTCTGTAGGTAGTTTGCTTTGTTTTATTTTGCTGAAAATGCCTGCTTCAGAATATTTCATGTACTTTTGTCATCAGTGGTGTACATAATCTGGGCGGCTCTGGAAGTCTTGATCTAGTGAAGTATTCACTCAGATATGTAAGCTACCGTGAGTTTTTACCTCTGCCCCACCTCACTAGGACTTTCTTGTTTTTGTTTTCATGAAACCTGAAGAAGCATTTCACTGCACAATAGTAGTTGTTTTTCAGTTTTTGTCAGAGGCTAGGACCAGAATTTCATTTGTGACTGAGGTAATACCGTTGTTGAAACAAATCATGAAGGATACTTCTGTTTTTATCAGTGGTAGATACCATTACCACTCCCCATAACTGACCAAGGCTGACATCACTGTCCCTTCAGTGACCCAGGCTGATACCATTGCTATGTTAGCAATGCAGGATGACACCAGTGCCACTGTAATGATACATAATAACACCACTGTCACAGCTGTGATGCAGGCTGACAGCATTGCCCGTCAGTGCACGTCGCTGACATCAGTGTTCCAACAGTAATGCAGGCTAGCAAGAGTGTCAGAGAGGTGATACATAGTGGTAACTGTTGCTCGTCTCGTGTATCCAAATAAGACAGTGAGGCTTGGGTGTTCATTTAAGTAGTTTATTACATACAAACACATCAGGATGGATAACTGGAACATTAAACTTGAATGAACTGACTAACTCCTACACGCATGCATGCTGTCCCTCTGGCTGCTCACTCAAACTGGCACTCTTCCTTGCTTGTGCTCAGTACTTATATGCACATGCCCACTGACTGGAATGCTTCTTAAAGGTATATCACACACTCTGATTTACATCCTCTCTCTTTACTGAACTGTCTCCTATTGGCAATGACATTTGAATAAGCATGCAATTTTACAGACAATAATAAACAAAACAGCAGTCATGTCCAAGTTGCCATGTATCTGGAACTAGGTCTGGAAATGCGACCTGATCTCGTAATGTAATAGTTAGGACTGGGTTTAGCAAAAGGGACAGTCACTGAGGAATGTTCTGCTTCAGGACTCTCAGGGATATTCTCAGGAACAGGGATTGCTGACCAAATGTTCTCTGGAAGAGGAACATTGGACAAGTCACTCTGAGAATTAGAGTCTTTATTACAGTCAAGATGCTGTAGCACTGGCTCGGAGACTGGTAATAAATGTTTCCAAGTCTGCCTAAATTCTATTCCTTGTAATTCCACCATATACAGTCTTGGCTTTTGACACAAACTTTTCGCAGTCCAATGGGATCAAAACCTTTTGCCGTCCACATCCTCACCATCTCCCCTTCTTTTAATGAACTGAGCAGTTTGCTGGTCTTATTATAGTAGGACTTCTGAGACAAATGCTTTTTTTAACAGTTAGGCTTTGTTGTTTTTAGTACATGGAACCAATAAATTGCTATTGATTAGTAATGTAGTTCTGGTTTGTTTCGACACAAGTCTCTGGGCAGGTAAACCGAGATGATCATTGAGAGGAATATTTTGAGAGTAAGCAAGTGCAGAAAAACAATGGTATTTTCACGTTTGGATCTCTCTGACAGCTGTTTTGCACTTTGAACTGCACGTTCAGCCAAGCTGTTTAATTGCAGGTATTCAGGACTAGTAATATGAGCAAAGTCCCACATTCAGCAAATTTCTTGAACTGCTGACTTGTAAACTGTGCACCATTGTCAGAAATGACTCTGTGCAGACTACAATAGACGGAAAAATGTGTCTTCATAGGTTCATAGGTGTGTACTAGGCTAATGGCCCTGGAGCCTTTACAAGCGTAGCCGATAGAAGTGCACTGGCATCGTGCTGCTAGATGTTAGTTCCCAGTGCCTCTATCAAGTAGAGCCACTGGAGTGATCCCCGGGATGAACTTTCTATTTGCCATCCACTCATCAAGATTTCTCTTGAAGAGGGCCAGTGAGGTGCTCAGCTTGACATGTAATGGAAGTCTATTTCAGAGCATGAGCAGTCTCTGGGTTATGAACCTGTCGCTCCAGCATGTTTTGCTGATTGTAGTAATGAGGTTGAGGTCTCAGGAGCATGTGGTGCAGACGGAGTGGGATTTCTTTAGATGTAGCATTTCTAACAGAGCTGAGTCAGACATGGCTTTGTAAGTCAAGCAGAGCTTCCCTCTTAGAAGACGATATAAGATAGAGAATATCTGGAGTTTTTTTGAGTCTGTCCATGTAGAACATTTGTTTAAGGCCTAGGATCCTCTTTGTGAGGTATGTTTGTGGCCTTTCCAGCTGTTGCATGTGTCACAGGTTCATAGGTAGGTGCTTGGCTATTGGCCCTAGGGCCTATATAAGCCTAGCCAAAAAGGTACCCTTGCTTTCGCCACCCAAGAAAATTATTTTCCTGTGCCTTTGTCGAGCAGAGCCACAGAGGTGATCCCCGGGGTGAATTTTCTATTTCCGATCCAATCATCAAGATTCTTCTTGAAGAGTGCTAATGAGGAGCTTTGTTTGATATAGATAGGTAGTTTTTCCAGAGTATGGGAAGTCTCTGGGACAGGAATATATCCCTCCAGCATGTTCTGTTTATTGTGGTGACAAGGTTTAGGTCCCTAGAACATGTAGCTCGGAGGGATCCGGATTTCTTTAAGTGGAGCATGTCCAACAGCTGTGGGTTTGACATAGCTTTGTATGTTAGGCAGAGATCGCCTCTGAGTAGGTAATATGTGATGGAGTAAATCTGGAGTTTTTTGAGATGGTCTGCGTAGGGCATATGTTTGAGGCCAGTAATCCTCTTTGTGAGGTATTTCTGCAGCCTGTCTAGTGAGGTACATGCCAATTGGGGCATTATACTTGATGATTGGCCTAATGAAGGAGGAGTAGAGAGAGGTGATGACCTCTTTCTTCCTGGATGCAAAACCCTTGGTAATGAGATATGCCACATAGAAGGACTTTCTGACCACAGTGGCAATGTGGTCATCGAAGGAGAGGTTGCTGTCAACCTGGGTCCCCACTCCCAGACCTATTATATAATGCCTTCACTGTTCAATGGGCTCCCATTGATGTGGTAATTAGTGGGAACTGAGTTTTTCCCAAAGGGGATGCCGATGCATTTTTTGGCATTAAGCTTAAGGCCATGGTTTCGACACCAGTCATTGGTCTCAGTGAGGCCTTTCTGTAGGATGTCTACATCACTTGAGGAGTTAATGACTCCCAGCTTGTGGTCTTCTGCGAACATGGTCAGCCAGAGTCCCTCCGTGTTGGCCTGAACTTCTGAGAAGTAGATGCCAAACAGGAGAGGACCTAGGACCGATCCCTGTGGTCCTCCACCTGTGACTGGTTGGCAGTCTGACTTGAAGTCTACTACTTTTACACTGTAGGTTCCATCTGTGAGCCAGTTTGCAACTCACCTAGTGACAAAAGGGGTTGATGCCTAGTTTGGTGAGTTTATCAATAATTCCTGAGTGGGGAATGGTATCAAAGGCCTTGGCCAGATCGAGGTAGGTTGTATGAACTGCCTTGCCCTCATCCACAGCTCTAGCGACTTGACTCAAAGAAGTCAACCAGGTTGAGCAGGCATAATCTACCTTTCACAAAATCAAATTGCGTGCAATCTACAGTTTGGAAATTCCCTATGTTCTTGTTAATTAGGTCCATGATGATGCACTCCATAGCCTTACATATCAGACTCTTCAGGCTAATGGGGTGATAATTCCCAGGGTCTGTAGTCGCTCCCCCTTTGTGGAAAGGGCTGACTGTAGCAGTGCACCATTTGATAGAGACAAAGCCTGAGGTGAGGGTGTGATTGAGCAGGGCACACAGATGTGCCAGTTCACTTTGTAGTTCATGATGTAGAACACATCCAGGGATATTGTCGGATCCCATGGAAGCTGTATTCTTGGCCTTGGATAACGCAGCTTTAACCTGTGCTGCAGTAATGTTGGGTGCCTGGCATTCCTCCAGTGTTATGATTGGTCCTTTAGGGAGGGGGAGAGGGGAAATTTGGCACTGAATCCTTCGGATGGTATGCTGGCAATATCTGTTGGCTCAGTGTAGGAGGTACCATTGTGCAGTAACTCAGAGCAAACCTGGGTATTGCCATGAATATTCTTGATATAACTGTAGAAGGCTTTGTGGTTGTTTTTAGTGTCTGCCGCAATTCTGCCTTCATAGCTGGCTTTAGAGGTTTTCATGAGGGATCTCAACTTTTTGTTGAGGCTAATAAGGGAGTTTTTCCAGTCTTGGGACTTCACCTTTTTCTGCAACAGTTTCTTCCTTCTGTTGTAGAGTTTATTAATGGCAGGCGATCACCAGATTGGCTTCCTTTTTTTGGAGGAGAACATCTTGGTTCTTTTGAGTATGGCTAGTTCCATGCATTTATGTACGTGTTCAACTTAGTAATGACAGTATTAGATGTTAGGTTAGGAAGTAGGTCAGTCTTGAACCAATTTAAATAAGAGATTACTAACACCAAGTACTGCTGACCATTCCACTTGAATGTATCTGTAGCTACTGTCGACTAAAGTAGTTCAGAAATCTGGCTTAACTGAAGTGGTTCTTTTTGTTGATGCAGTTTAGAACTGTTACATCAGAACAAGAAGAAAGTACTTTCTCAGTATCTTTTGACATAGAAAGCCAAAATACTATTCCTCTCACCTTTCTTTTGGTAGAATCAGATGTCCTCCTATTGTGTTGCAGAATTCTACATGTGGGTTTACCCTTTTTCCTTTCGCATACATCCGGCAAGTATTCCAAAGTTTTTCAGTCCCTCAGGGTGTGTCTGGCATCTGACGTGACTGTAGGAACATGGGCCATAAAAGTGACGTCTGCACGCACCAGCCCTCAGAACTTGTCAGCTGCCAGTCATAACACCAGCAGTCCTGCTACTTGCTGACGTCAGGTTAGAAATAATCAAATAAGTATGCCGTTGGGGAACTTTTCACTCCTTCAGTTTTTTTGCATGTAGTTTGTTCATGTCATCTGGAAGGGGCAAGTGTAAGCGTAGCTGGCAGATTCCCCACAAAGACACCCACAATCAGTGCCTTTTTTGTTTGGGTAAAGAACACGACCACAAGAACTGCCCTGTTTGTCAGGCATTCATTTCTAAGACCTTATATTGCTGTTTACATGCTCTGAACCTTTACCTAGAGAACCAGTTAAAGCAATTTGCATTAGGGGTGGAATGCACTTCCAGCATCCCGGACAGAACCGCCTAGGAGGGCCAAATCCATCTGGTCTACCTTTTCTGCTGCGAAGAGAGATTGCCTTCCACCAAACAGGATGAAATGGGTACCTATGAGGAAGCCGCACAATACCGAGTGGACGGCATGTCGATGGAGGAATTAAAAACATCTGCCTCAGAAGCCAGGGGAGAACCGGTGCTCTCTATGAGCCCGTCGGACTTTGCTGATCCCATCCATTCTCCTGACTTGAGGCCTTCTCCTGCCCGGACTCCAGCTAGGCCTCTAAAGAAGAAACAAAAGACCAAACATCTCTCTCCACCACCTGAAAACATGCCCGATTGGCAAGCTTTCAGCCAAAGCCTATTCAGTGCCTTCATGGCCCTATGCCCTACCTTGGTAGGAAACCCTAGCATAGTAACTCCACTCCTAAGTCTGAGACCTCAAACCTCAGATACTGTAAGGAGAGATGAAGGGGAACTTTCTGACTCCTCCTCAGAGGACTCCTTCTCCTACACTTCACAGATCACCTCTCCCCTGGGATATGACTCCCCAGAAGAAAAGTCCATTGACCCTGACTCCCCAGTTGAGGATTTAACCTTCAGGGAAACAGTCTGCAAAATGAAAGACCACTTTAAGTGGGAATCCACTGACATTACTGAGGTGCAGAATTTGTTCTATGACCCATACCTCTCAACCTGGAAACATAAAAAATCTGGACAAGGCCCATGAAAAATAGGTACAAATCTGTATGCTGATAAACATAAAATCTGCATACATAATCACGTAACCCTGCCCACTCCAATGGAATTGTGGGATACCAACTTTCAAATGCAAACTGAAGAACAAACAACCAAAATATGGCACCAGAGTCCCCCTGCAGCCATTCCAATTGCTTATTTTCCATAAACACTAATGTGCATACTGCTTTACTTCTACAATGATTATGTGGATTTTATTTTTACATTTTATAGCACAAACACTAATAGACATCTGCTAAACAAAGCAATACTGTCTCACAATGAAAACAGACTTAGCATTAAAACTTTTCTCCCCTTGAAACTCACATTCATTGAAACAGCATTGAAACCCACATGACATCCAAAGAAAATGCATCTGGCCAGTGATGGATAATGATTACCTTTGGGCTGTTTTCAAACCATAGGCCCCTTGCACACAAAACAAGAAAAATACATGTGTTCTTCGATACACCTTCCTGACTTTATTAAATTATATTCCTTGTATAATACAGCACACTTGTTAGACTTAGAGCCCATTTTAAATTTATTGTTTGAACATTTTTCCAGTAGCAATGAAACAAAATGCATGAACCAATAATGACAAAACTGCCCAATTCAGAACATCTCCATCATAAAAGTCTACTTCCACACACACACACACTTTATATATATATATATATATATATATAATGTGTGTATATATATATATATATATATATATATATATATATAAGAGAGAAACAGCCAAAATCCGACAAACAGGCAACCTTAAATCCAGCAAGCCAATCCAAAAATCTTCTTTTTCCTTAACGCAGTTTTTTATTTAAATCAATAAACAAGCGTTTTCACCGTAACCAATGTCACAGCTTCATCAGAGGCAAACAAGACAGTTAAAAAAACGCTAGTTTTTATATAAAACAACAGGAAGTGACAAAAAATTCGTCATATCCTAATAACACTTATTCTATTGTGCACAAGTCAAAATACATAAACAAAACAAATTAAATAACTTTAAAATATTCTAAATGGTTATTATTATTTGAATGTATATGTAAATATAAACTAAAAACACATAATCTGAAACATTTTATATATAAAAATCCCTTAGCTTTTGATAATATATTAGTTGAGCCCTATTACATATAAAAATGTATATTATTACCTCAAATAGCTCCTTAATTTCTAAACAGCTGAAATGTTACAGTTTTCATTCAGGCCAGGAGACCTGAATGCGTCCAGCTTTAATTGCCATTCGAGTTCACAATTTTCTAGTATCAGGGAAAATGGGCCACCTCTGATACTAGACTATACATGGTCAATACCCATGAAGTAAAAATTATGCCCTGGATTAGAACTAACATGTTTTGCTAATGCGTTATCATTCTTATCATTTCTTATTGCATAAGCATGCTGGTAAATTCGTTCCCTTAACTTACGATCAGCCTTACCTATGTAAAAGGCTGGACAACAATTAATGATATTCCTTTTGACAATACCTTGAACTTTTTGACTATTGATGTCGATTTATATACATCTATTCCTCATAGGGAAGCAGTTGAATGGATTGGACTACTTCTTGTAGACCTTGGGGCACCACTGTCTGAAATAGATACTGTTACGGAACTTTTTGATATAGTTCTCACTTCCAATTTTTTCATGTTTGACGAAGACTTCTATCTACAGAAGCAGGGAATAGCTATGGGCTCGCCCTGTGGGGCGAGCGTAGCTAACCTTTTTGTAGCCTTTTGGGGAAAACATTTTCTCATGGCCAATATAGAGTTGATGAATTCTGTCAACTATTACACCAGATTTTTGGACGACATTTTTATCCTATTTAAGGGAGGAGTTGAAGAAGCCAACAACTTTGTTGATACTCTTAATGCGACCACAGAATTCCTTAAATTTACACACAAGTTTTCAAAAATTGAGATTGATTTTCTCGATGTGAAACTGTTTAAGGATTCTAATAAAAAGGTTTTCCTGTCAACCATTTTTAGAAAACCCACATACTGTAATTCCTTCCTGCACTATTCTAGTTTTCATCCTATTAAACAAAAGAGGTCCATAGTTAAGGGCCAACTTGTTAGAGCAGGAAGGATGTGCAGTTCTTTGGATGACTTTCGTCAGGAATGCCTTTTTTTAAGTGGGTTATTTACTAACCGGGGATACCCGGAAAACCTCTTACAAGAGCTAATAAAAGAGGTGGACCAGAAAAGGGTTGATGGTTTTTATAAACCTCTCCTTGACCAGGCTAATTTGGCTTTCAGCAATTCTGCTTTGGAGTCTTCTCCAACTACTATTGTAGAACCTACAGTTTTTGATAATGGGTCTGAAAGAAACTTTTCTTTGAGTTTCATTACTAGCTTTAATTTAAATTCCCAAGCAATCTGGTCTATTATTTAAAAAAACTGGCACTTTATAGCTAGTTCTCCTTTGTTATTGGAAAGATTGGGACCCCGACCCTTTATTATTTACAAAAGGGGTAGCAATCTCAAGGAATTGCTTCAAAATAATGGGTTATCGCAATCTTTTAATAGACAAAAAGGGATGTTTAAATGTGGTCTTTGTAACTGGTGTAAACTAATAAAAACAGGAAATGCTTTCGTTGTTAGAAACAGAAAATATCAGATACATCATAAGATTACTTGTGAGACAAAATCAGTTATCTATGTAGCCCTATGTAATTGTTGTCCAGCCTTTTACATAGGTAAGACTGATCGTAAGGGAATGGATTTACCAGCATGCTTATGCAATAAGAAATGATAAGAATGATAACGCATTAGCAAAACATGTTAGTTCTAATCCAGGGCATAATTTTTACTTCATGGG
Source organism: Protopterus annectens (assembly GCF_019279795.1). Classification (NCBI taxonomy): domain Eukaryota; kingdom Metazoa; phylum Chordata; order Ceratodontiformes; family Protopteridae; genus Protopterus; species Protopterus annectens. The sequence goes on along the minus strand of NC_056746.1, from coordinate 1,427,580,364 downwards.
TATTGACCATGTATCGTCTAGTATCAGAGGTGGCCCATTTTCCCTGATACTAGAAAATTGTGAACTCGAATGGCAATTAAAGCTGGACACATTCAGGTCTCCTGGCCTGAATGAAAACTGTAACATTTCAGCTGTTTTGAAATTAAGGAGCTATTTGGGGTAATAATATACATTTTTATATGTAATAGGGCTCAACTAATATATTATCAAAAGCTAAGGGATTTTTATATATAAAATGTTTCAGATTATGTGTTTTTAGTTTATATTTACATATACATTCAAATAATAATAACCATTTAGAATATTTTAAAGTTATTTAAAGTTATTTAATTTGTTTTGTTTATGTATTTTGACTTGTGCACAATAGAATAAGTGTTATTAGGATATGACGAATTTTTTGTCACTTACTGTTGTTTTATATAAAAACTAGTGTTTTTTTAACTGTCTTGTTTGCCTCTGATGAAGCTGTGACATTGGTTACGGCGAAAACGCTTGTTTATTGATTTAAATAAAAAGTTGCGTTAAGGAAAAAGAAGATTTTTGGCTTGGCTTGCTGGATTTAAGGTTGCCTGTCTGTCGGATTTTGTATGTATATATATATATATATATATATATATATATATATATATATATATATATATATATATATATATATATATATATATATATATATATATATATATATATATATATATATATATATATATATATATATATATATATATGTGTGTGTGTATATATATATATATATATATGTGTGTGTGTGTGTGTGTGTGTGTGTGTGTGTATATATATATATATATATGTGTGTGTATATATATGTATGTATATATATATATATATATATATATATATATATATATATATATATATATATATATATATATATATATATATATATATATATATATGTATATATATATATATAGAATGCCAGTAGTGTAGCTTCTCTAACTTATTTTCAGTTTCACTTTTTTGCTTGACATACTCTGATTTGTGTTATCACACTAACTCAGTAGCTGTAAACGCACAACAAAATAAACTTGGTGAACTGCATGTTTTAAGACTTTCAATTTTTAGTCAAAGTACTGACAGACCCTCTCCTTCTTTCCTTCATTCATCCTAAAGCATCAAAACTATCATTGTAATCCAGGTGCTGTTAACTGGCCACTCTTCCTTCTTCACTGTCTACAGTGGAAAAATATGCATTTTATCTTGAACTGTACTTGTTTAAAAATATTTCTCTTATATTGCAGCACAGAACATAATAATTATGATTTTCTGTTCCTGAATTTAGGTTAATGATATTTTTTGCTCTTTCCACTGAGGCACACATGCTCTTATGCATGACATTTTCTCACTTCTGTTTATCTGTAGCTACACCCTTGACTTGTTACACCCACCTCTTTAAAAAGTACAACACAGTACAGTATCAGCAATGCATCTACGTACTGTGGGAGTAGAACTCACAGCCTTCTGCAAAAGTACTGACAGACCCTCTCCTTCTTTCCTTCATTCACCCCGAAGCATCATAACTATCATTGTAATCCAGGTGCTGTTAACTGGCTACTCTTGTTTCGTCACTGTCTGAAGTGGAAAAATACGTGTTTTATCTTGAATGCTGGAAAATGTACTGTACTTGTTTAAAAATATTTCTCTTGTAATGCAGCACAGAACATAATAATTAGGATTTTCTGTTCCTGAATTTGGGTTAATGATATTTTTTGCTTTCCACTGAGGCGCACATGCTCTTATGCATGACATTTTTTCACTTATGTTATATCTGTAGCTACACCCATGACTTGTTACACCCACCCCTTTAAAAAGTACAACACAGTACAGTATCAACAATACATCTGCATACTGTGAGAATAGAACCCACAGCCTTCTGAATCAAAAGCAAGTATTTAACCTGTTATGCTATTAACAATGCAAGCAGACTCAGCATAAGCAACACTAAACTTCTCTTCCCCTGAAGCTCTCAGCTCCTTGTAAAATTGTAAAATCCATTCAACACTCAACTGTATCTCCAACTTTGCAGAACAAGAAACCTGGAAAAAGCCAAAAGTTATTGGGGGGGGGGCAAAAGCCTAAAAAGCTGGTACATATTTTAAACATTGCTTGTATAATTTTGGAAAGTTGCTAGAATAAACTGTTGTGTTACCACCACGCATTTCATTGCCAAGACTTGAACCCAGGACCCTATGCACTACATTCAGAGAAACATACCACTATACCAAATCAGCAGTTTCCTGAACAGTAGAAAGACTGAAACTTAAATGGCTATCATTTAGTGAATTCATTTCTCACTTCTCACCATAGCTCTCAACCTCTTAGCACAAAAAACCTGGACAAAGCCAATAATGGAGGAATACAGAATTCATTTCTCACTTCTCACCAAAGCTCTCAACCTCTTAGCACAAAAAAACCTGGACAAAGCCAATAATAAGGGAATACATAATTCAGTTCTCATTTCTCACCATAGCTCTCAACCTCATAGCATAAAAACCTGAACAAAGCCAATAATGGGAGAATACAGAATTTGTTTCTCACTTCTCACCATAGCTCTCAACCTCTTAGCACAAAAAAAACCTGGACAAAGCCAATAATGGGGGAATACACCCCCAAAAATAGGAACAACTTTCAAATATGCTTCTTATAAACTTAAAAAATTGCTAGAATAAAAGGTTTTGTGTTACTATTTATTTTCTGAAGAATATGAAGTTTGAACTGCAAATGCTTGTCATTATTTAGTGAATTCAATCCTTCACTGAAATCCAGAAAACCACAGATTTTATGAGGAACAGAAGAAAAATATGAGGCATAAATCTATAAAATTTTCAAAAGGGTTGGTGGGTAGGGACTTTAGGCTCTTGTTACCTGTACCCAAGGTACATGGTTTGAGCCTGAGTACCTCTCCTAGCCACCAGGTATATTCACCTAAGGCATTTCACACACACACACACACACACACACACACACACACACACACACACACACACACACACGCACACACCTTCCTCTTCCTACCTTGTCTCATGAAAAACAGTGACTCATTCTTCTGTAGCATAGAGCTTCAGCCTTGCATCTCTTCCATAGTGAAAATAGCTTCTTCCAACAGCATATTCTTGAAAATGGCCCTGCAGCATATTTAAATGAAAACGCGGCTTCTTCTGTATTTGTGGTTCATTCTTCCATAGCATAGAGCTCCAGCCTCGCATCTCTTCCATAGTGAAAACTGCTTCTTCCAGCAGCATATTCCTGAAAACGGCCCTGCAGCATATTTAAATGAAAACACAGCTTCTTCTGTATTCCCACTAAGGAATGTTTGAACAGCCACAGATGGAAATGTATGCATGTTGAGCTTCAGCTCACTTCCGACAGGCTGGCAGGCCATTTCACGGAGCTGACGTCATCATGCACGTGATGACGTCAGCTCAAAAAAAAAAAAAACAGGAAATAAGATTTAAAATAAGCGCTGGGAAATTTGGAAATTAGGGGTGCCACTTGGGAAGTGAGGCACCCCATTATTTGGACCTCAAAACACGGTAAAAACCGAGTAATTCAGTATGGTTGGGAGGTATGCTATGACCTCATATAGATGGACTTTCTCAGCCCTTCTGCTGTCCCTCCTATTCGGCCAGCATTTCTGGATGCCTTTTCTTCAGCATCCCTTAACCCTGTCTCAGAAGTACCTCCTCACACAGGGCTGACAGATTGTACAAGGTTCCAGAATCAGAGAAATTACTCCTTAAGTGCCCTCCAACTGACCCAGCCACTATTTCCATTTCCACTGATAGGGTTTCCAAATTTCTACCTACTACAACCATACTTCCAGCTGACAAGGGCAGCAAAATAATGGAACATCTGGGCAAGAAGATCTACACTTCTGCCACCCTGTCCTTCAGGGCCACAAATTACCAGACTCCCGTGGCCAAGTACTCCATGGCCAAGTACTCCTTAGCCCTGCTGGATAAAGCCACCATGTAATTGGCTGACATTCCAGACTGCGCAACCAAATCCTCACTGTCCTCCCTCCTAGCTCTCACCTCAAAGGTGAACAGACACTCCATAAGGTGCATTTATGATGCAGCTGAAGCCTTGGCTAGGTCAGCTGCTTCAGCTTCTGCTTTAAGGAGATACTCTTGGCTGCATATACAGTCCCTGCCTGAAGACGTCAGGGCAAAGCTTATTGATGCCCCTTTAGATCATTGTACCTTGTTTGGCACTAAAGTAGCTGACCTCTTCAAGTCTCTACAGAAAAAAGACAAAGAAATGCAGGACCTCAAACACCTGCTAGTTTCACCCATTCCTAAGTTCCATAGGAACTACCCTGCCAAATCTCAGTTCATAAGGAAACAGTCTTGCCATATGGCTCCCTCCAGGCCCAGGAGACCTCCTAGAAAGCAGAGATTCTCCAGCCCCCAGCCAGAGGCCTCCTTTTCAAGATAGGGCAGGTAGCATCTGACTACCTGCTGGCCTTACTACCAACCCCTCCTACCCCACTACCCCTGTCTGCTCGTCCCTCTCGCTGTCTCCCTGTATGGTCCCACATTACCACAGACAAATGGATTCTTTTCATCATCCAGAACAGTTACTTTATGACTTGGATCACCCCCCCCCAGTACGAAAGGGCACTCCTCAGTCCCCCACCAGTTAGCTCCCCCTCCTGCAACCTGTACTGCAAGCTGTGCTGACTCAAGGCACCATAGAACTAGTGCCTCTAGAAGCAAAAGGAAGAGGATTCCATTCCAGAATTTTTTGGTTCCCAGAAAGGATGGACTATGGAGGCCTATACTAGAACTCTCCGAACCAGCACAAAAACAGTATCCAAAAACACCAAAGATAGCAGTCACTCAAACACTCGGACCAAAGGTGGGAAAAGAACCTTCTGGTACAAAAGTGCCGTCCACTTTATTAAAATACGAACAACCAGTACACGAACACGAGAGTTAACCTAGGTTTCGTCTTATGCACTAAGACTTCTTCAGAACTACTCCATTTCACTGAGTGAATGTTTAAATGCATCCATCAAACACCGGTAACTTCCTTAATTAGCCCTAAGGTTTTTAAAGAAACCACTACATATTAAAACATATGCATTTTGGTTTGTGATTCAAACCAGCCTGACAAGGTCCAAAAAATCACAACTAATAGTTAAATTACTGGGCCATATACAAACACACTAATGAAACATGAAATAAAAATGATAAATAAAACTACCATAAAGTATACATTGTTAAATTCTAAAACCTCCACATTTAAAAATTACTATAAATAATGTGTAACATCATTGGAATCAAACCTTACTAAAACAAAATAATATATACAATATATACATTATAAATAACAATAAATATGTATACAAAAATGTGCCAAATACTCCAATAATTAGTAGTGAGAAACATAGGGCAACCAAACACTGAAGCCTTTAACCATTGATATACCTTATTTTTAATACTGGGGCGATACTAATATTGTCATTTAAACCTGGAAATCTGGTGACATCTAGTTTCAATTGCCATTTTAACTCACAAAGGTCTAAGTGCACATCCAAAATACGTCCCTGTAAATCCTTTGTGATTTGTTGTATAACAGCAAATTTAAAACTATGTCCAGGAAATTGGTTAATATGCCTAAAAAGTGCATTAGTGTTCTTTTGATGTCTAATATCTAGAATATGTTCACCTATTCTATCCCTAAACATTCTACATGTTTTCCCTATGTAGAATGCTAAACAATCACTACACTTAGCCACATAAACCACATTTTTAGTGTAACAATTAAAATGCCCCTTAATAAAAATTAATTTGTTCCTCACTTTAATTTTATTCCTGGTGTTTAAAATATAAGAGCAAAAACTACATCTACCACATTTGAAATTGCCCACTGGTCTGTGGGACCGGAGTCCAATATTCATATGTGTGCCACCCTCTAATAAATTTTTAAAAGACCTAGCTTTCCTAAACACATTACATGGTAATTTATTCAGTTTTTTTACTAACGTTACTATCTAAATGTAACAATTCCCAATTGTTCTGTATAACTTTAATAATAAAATCTGTATCATATGTGTATGTAGTAATAAAATATATTCGATCTTTAGTTACCTCCCTATCACTATTTAACTTATTCATATACAAACTACCATTAACTATATTGACTTCCAACTTTAATAGAGGGTGATAAAAACCTGTGTTTCTTTTAGATATAACTTCTTCTTTAATGTTAGCAATCACATCCCTAGGGTAACCCCTATTAATAAACATACTAGCTATATTTTCCAGTTCATTCCTAAATTCTCCAAGATCATTGACCATTCTGGCAGCCCTAACCATTTGCCCCTTCACAGTAGCTTTTTTCTGATGGTTAGGGTGCCAGCTACTGTAATTCAAGTAAGCATTAGAAAAAGTGGCTTTTCTATAAATACCTGAGGCCAATGTACCTTGAGTTTGATCATATTGTAAACAAACATCCAAATAATTGATTTCATGATCACTATAATTAAAGGTAAATTTTAAAAACTCTTTAGTACTATTAATATACATAATAAATTCCAATAAGGCCTCAGAATCACCTTCCCATACTATAAAAATGTCATCCAAAAACGGGTATAATATTGAATATTAACAGCAAATTCACTTTCAAAAACATAAGTTTGTTCCCAATATGCCATAATGTAATTTGCATAGCTGGGGGCACAAGCCTCCCCCATAGCTACACCAGTTATCTGTTTATAATAATTACCTTCAAAAAACAGATAATTATTATTCAGTACAATTTCTATAAGGGAAACAAATACATTAACCTGATCTTGCTGATATAAACCCGTTTTAAATAATTGGCATTCTAACCATTCTAAACCTATATTATTAGGTATAACCGAATACAAGTTTTGAACATCAATAGTCAAAAATAATGTGGAAGGATTAATTTTAATAAAATTTAATTTGTGTAAAAAATTCCACGAATTCTTTGTTATATAATCAAATTTTACCAAACCTCTTTGTAGGTGGTGATCTAAATATTTACTAATAAAAAAGGTCTTACTCCTTTTAGCATCAACTGTAAGTCTGAAAGCCACATTTTTTAGGCCCTTGTGAATTTTTGGAATACCGAAAATTTTGCTAATAATCGGAAACTCATTCTTCATGTAACTAAACTCAATTTCATTAATCTGCCCTTGTAATAATAAATCTTCTATCGTTAAATCAATTCCCGCGAAGGCTATATGAATTTGATTTAAAGTTACTTCCTCATATGTGTCGTCAATCAACATCTGTAACATATAGTTAGAATAATCATTACTGTTCATAATTACCATACCTTTGCCCTTGTCGGGCTTCATAAAACGAGTGGTCCTGTCATTAGTAAGAGAGGAAAGAAATCATTTTCTTCTTTAGTTAAGTTCCTATATCTAATCCCTTTATTTTCATTATTGTTGTTATTCAACTTATGAACTTTAGAGCCTTCGCTATAATAATCTCTTATTTGCAACTCACAAGCTTTTTCAAATAAAGCCACTATATTATTAACTAGGGGATTAAATTTACTCGGTCTCTTTAAACCGTTGACATTATAATTATTTTCATCCTGAAACCACATTTTTAAATTCATTTTGCGAGCCAATAATTTTAAATCCAATAACACGTCTACCATACAACCACTTGTTGCCGGTACAAAGGTAAACCCCTTTGAAAGCAAATTAGCATGACAAACATCAAACATTTTACAAGAATAATTGTAAAGCTTGAAATCGCCATGATAGTTTGTAATAATAGTCAGTTCCACAGAATTAGAAGAGTCACAATCACCATTCAACACTTCTACTAAATCAGTCAAATTTAAATTTAAAATTCCAAACGTATCCATTGCTGTTCCATGCTCAATAGTTGTTAAGTCACTATTAACATTACTGACTTGCTTGTTACACACTGAATCCAAATAAATACTAAAATTCTCAATACTATCGGAGAGGCTGCTATTAAAAGCCCTTGTAGTACTTAGCTCATTTTCACATATTAATGCCTTTCCATGGGAAACAGGGTTCATTAAGTCAGGGTTATATATAGTACTTACTCTTACCGACTGCATAACACCAACTCCTCCACCACCACCATCTTTGCAGTTAGCTTTATCATTAAGACTTTTGCCAAAAACCCTCTGGTCACATAGATTAAAAACGGTCCCAGTAAAATCAAAAATAGCCGCATTCAAGGGTGTAAAAGTTGGAATTAATTCCAATCGGTCATATACACCCCCTTTGATTTGGATTGATTGTCCCATCTCTTTGAGCGGGCTCCCTTTTCTACGAACCTTGAATTGTTGTCCTTCCTCTGTCGTTGCAGACCCGAACGTCTTGGGCCCTCGTCTAAAGGGAATTCCTCTTGCTCATAATGTTGGCCTTTTGTTGGTGATGTCACTTCCTGAAGATTGTGTTTGGATACGTTTACCCGCGTACTATGGTTACCATGGTAACCCTTCGATAATGGGTAAACTTTCTGAGTACAATATTCTTCAGTATCTCTTTTTAGTTTGTTAGTCTTCCTCACAATTAAATTATGAATACTGTTGTTAACATTGATTAGAATGTTTTTGTAGTTAGTCAGGTAATGGTCAAAGTTTAAATCATTTAATATAATTTCATTTTCATGTTCTAATTCGACCATATACTTAGCTATGACTTCGTCATTATATTTGATCATAATCCTCATAAGGTCAAACCCAGTGTTGTCAAATAGTTGATGGACCTCTTGAACCATTTTAGCATTGTCCGATATTCCATTAGGGTATCTCCATAAACGTAAACCTCTTGGAACTAACTGCAGGTCTATGTTCCTCAAGAGGTAACTATTCTCTAATTGCAGTTTTTTCATTTGAAAAAGTTTTTTTATCAAAATTTTTTAACCTATCAGTTAAGGTTAAATCAGACCTCTGAGTTGGAGCTATATTAGAAGATTCTTGTTGAAAATTGAATAAATTACTTTTCCATTGCATTCTGTCTAAACCAACAGTATTATTAGAATTCCTAGTTAGTGTCCTGTTCAAAACCGGCATCTCAGCATTCGCTTCGTCCACATTTGGCGCCAATCACGAACCAAAATACATATGTTTTAATATGTAGTGGTTTCTTTAAAAACCTTAGGGCTAATTAAGGAAGTTACCGGTGTTTGATGGATGCATTTAAACATTCACTCAGTGAAATGGAGTAGTTCTGAAGAAGTCTTAGTGCATAAGATGAAACCTAGGCTAACTCTCGTGTTCGTGTACTGGTTGTTCGTATTTTAATAAAGTGGACGGCACTTTTGTACATGAAGGTTCTTTTCCCATCTTTGGTCCGAGTGTTTGAGTGACTGCTATCTTTGGTGTTTTTGGATACTATACTAGATCTCTCACATTTCAACCTTTTCCTAAAGATCCCTACCTTCAGGATGCTCACTCTCCCCAACCTCTTTCCCCTGCTCATGCCCCAAGGATTCATGGCAATCCTATATATAAAGGATGCTTATCTGCACATCACATTAAAGCCCACATTCAGGAAGTACCTGAGGTTTTTGGCAGGCTCATCCTATTTTCAGTTCTCTGCCTTGCACTTTGGGCTTTCCACTGCACCCAGGGTATTCACAAAATGTCTGGCTCCAGTCATCGCTTATTGCAGGACATAGGGTATCCAAATATTCTCCTACCAAGACAACCTGCTGATTCAGACAGAAGACCTTCCTTCTTCACACTCAGCTTCTTCTGTCCCTATTGCACTATCTAGGTTTTCAGATAAATTTCCCAAAATTTCACCTGGAGCCCACGCAGGACATTGTCTTCCTGGGGTACAGGATTAGCACAGATCTTATGAAGGCCTTCCTGCCACCAGACAATGTGATATCCTTGACAGACCACCTGCTCTGCGTCCTCCAAGTATCAGAACTGACAGCAAGGCAGTACCTGAGACTTCTGGGTTACATGGCAGCCACTATACCCATGCTCCCCTTAGCAAGACTGCACATGAGAAAGCTACAATGGTGTCTTTGGTCAGTCTGGACCCAACATTCCCATCCCCTGGAATTTGGGGTCTCCCTTCTACCTTGCTTGAAATAAGAAATTCAGTGGTGCCTGGTACAAGTGGCCAACAACCCAGGCCTCCCTCTCCAACTACCCCCACCCACACAGATCATGCATACAGATGTTTCAGATCTGGGCTGGGGAGCAACTCTAGGCCAAAGACATGTGCAGGGTTTGTGGCCAAACACACACAACTTGAGCACATCGGTGTCAAAGAGATAAGGGCAATCCTCCTTGCTCTGCAAGCCTTCCTACTTTACCAGGCCTACTCAAGATTTTCACAGGCAACACCACTGTCCTGTGGTATCTCAACAAACCGGGAAGGACCAAATCCTACCTCCTTTGCAGATTAGCTCTGCTGGTGTGGGAGCTGGCCAGCTCACAGAGGATTACCCCGCAGGCAGTTTACATCCCCGCTGTTCACAACTCCCAGGCAGATTATCTCAGCAGAACCATCACAAACAACCACAAGTGGTTTCACAGAGATGTCTTCCTGGATCTGGTCCACCGGTGGGATACACCTCAAATAGACCTGTTTGCCTCCTCCATCAACAGGCAATTTATTTATTATTTTTTTATTTATTTTATTTTACATTTGTTGACCGGACTAGTCTAACTGGATACATGTCCATTTTCAGTAGAGGCCCGGGGAGATAAGCTGCAACATTAAGGTAATGTAACAGGACTACAAATAAAAATAAAAATAAATTGTAAATAGTACATTATTACAAAGAATTAATGCAAGCTCCCGTATAAGGTAATGTAACAGGATTACAAATAAAAGTAAAATTGCGAACAGTAAATTATTACAAAGAATAAATGCAGTTCATAGCTAAAGGGTGTCTATTAATGAACTAAAGTAGCTTCAGTAGCAAACAGATAAAAAAAAAACAACAATAATGGTAAAGAAAAAAAAAATAAGATCAAAGAAGGATTGGGTTAGCAAAGAAGTAACAAACATTAGAGAAAGATATGTTAGCAAGGAAGTAACAAAGAAGATTAGAGAGGAAATGTTGGGGTGTTGAGTCAGTAGTATTATGAGCAGTATATAGAAGAGGAATAAAGATTGGCAATATTTGGACAAGAAAAAAAAGAGTGGAGGGGGTGAAAGGTACCAACTAGTTATGTTAGACAAGGTTTGCGTGAAATGTCATAGGTAGCATAAGTATTAAGAAAGACATAGAAGAATATCAGGAAGTGTGAAATGTCATAGGTAGCATAGGAGTTAACACTGATGTAGAACAATATCAGTAGGTGGAGAGTGATTATAGAAAAAAGAAGAGCAAGTTTAATGAAGTTAGAAGGAAATATAAAAACTACATTATTGACTATGAATGAATAGGATGTGATTGCGCCCTAGTAAGTAGTGGGGGGGAGGAAATATGATAGCTGGTAGGTGTTGATCTGGATTAGTACATGGGTATAACCAATGTTCTTTAAGGTGTAGTTTTAGCTGCTTTTTGAATCGTGATAAGGATGGAAGTAATTGTAGGTTGCTGGGGAATTTGTTCCAACTCTTACCCACAGAATTTGAAAAGAGGGAGTCCCCGGCTTTATTGAGGGATTTCAGGGTGGATATATGTAACTTATTTGCTGAGCGTAGGGTAGTAAGATTTCTATAAGGAGTTGCAATGCTACAAAGAATAGGAGTCCTATTGGTGTGAAAAAGAATCTTGTGGGTAATTGTAAGTTGCTGAAATAGTAGCTGATTTTGGAGTTCAAGCCAGCCTAGTTGTTTGACGTTTAAACAGTGATGAGTTCTACACGGTGAACCAGTAGCAAATCTGGCAGTGTTGTAGGAGGTTGCTAATTTGTTTAGGTTAGTTTTGGAAAGATTTGTATAGATAGATGAAGCATAGAGGAGAGTAGACATCAGGTGAGTATGGGAAATGGTAGTTTTGGCTTCAGGGGTAAGGAAGGACTTTATCTTGTACAGTGAGCCCAGTTTTCTGTTAACAGTTTTAATTGTAGTGCTAGTATGTGTGTCAAATTTGAGATTGTAATCTATAATTACCCCTAAGAGCTTGGTGGTTGGATCAGGTGTAATTATAATACCATTGCTTGATTTGACTGTTAGGTCTATTGGATGGGACTTCTGTGAAGGAGTAAAAACAAGTAACTTGTTTTTTTTGGAGTTTAGTAGGAGGCAACGTTGCAAAAAACATTTTTCAACTGAGGTAAATACTGACTGGGTGATAGATTGGAGCTCGGATGCTAAGGTGGCAGAACACACTAATGTGGAATCATCTGCATATTGTATGCAGGTAGATTGTGGAATATTTAGCTGTAGGTCGTTGATATAGATAGAGAAGAGGAGAGGTCCCAAGATGGAGCCTTGTGGGACCCCAAGAGTAATAGGAAGAAGAGTACAGAGGTTGTTGTCCCAGAGAACAACTTGCTGTCTGTTTTCTAGGTAGGACTTGAACCACTGTAATGTCTTTGTGTTGAGTGAGTAGTGTTCTAGTATTTGTAGTAGTAATTGATGGTTCACCATATCAAAGGCTTTTGAAAGGTCTATAAACAAAGCAGTAGAGAGCCTATTATTGTTACGATGCTTGTTGATGCAATCAGTGAAGGATAGTAGGGCAGTAGTAGTACTGTGGTGTGGCCTAAAACCATGTTGACAGTCTGCTAGAAGGTTATGTAGGAGAAGGTGATCAAGTAGTTGGCGGTGTATACATTTTTCCATTATTTTGGCTAGAGGGGAGAGCAGGGCTATGGGGCGATAGTTGGATATTTCGGTTGAGTTACCACCCTTATGAAGAGGAATTATGTGTGAGATTTTCCAGAGAGATGGGATATAACTTTCAGTAATAGGTCTATTGATTAGTATGGAAATAGGATAGGAGAGAAGTTTAGCTGCAATTTGCAGGTATTCCTCTGATAGGAGATCAGTGGATGGGGTACATGGTTTAAGTTTTGTAAGTAAGGTGTGGATGACAGATGTAGAGACTGGATTTAGTTGAAAGGTAGGGGGTTTGCTAGTCATAGAGAATGGGAGGTTTGTGGTAACAAGAGGTAAGGAATTTGCGAGAGACTGTACAGTTTCAGTAAAGGAGGTATTGAAGGTGTCGGCAATCTTCTTAGATGTACTTAGGGAAAGTGCTGTAGGAGTTGGAGTCTTGGAGTGTCCTGGGTGTAGAAGTTTGTTAATAGCAGTCCAAAATGTTTGGGGAAGGGGTTTGCTGATGCCTGCCTTGGAGTTTTAGGTAGTAGTTTTTTTATCAAGGAGTATAGCTTTCTTAGTGGTGTTTCTATGCTGTTTATAGTTCTGGTGATCAGTTAGGCTCTTAGTACATCTCCATTTAGACCAAATCTGATTTCTTACTAGAATTTTTTGTCTTGTTTCTTTAGAGAGCCATGGTGCTGCTTTACTTCTGGTTCTTATGGATCGACTAGGGGCATGGTATTCCAGTATTTGTAGGAATTTAGAGTTAAAATGGGATACTGCTTCATCAAGGAAGAGTTCTTTTAAGGGAGACTAATCACAGGCTTGTAGCTCAGTTTGGAAACTTACAGCATCAAAGTGTTTTTTGTTTCATATGGTTTTAAAGATAGGTTGTTTAGGGAAGAAGGTTTTATGCCTAATGATATAGGTGAGTGAATGGTCACTAATGTCAGGTAGGGTGTCTGCAGTATAAGTGAGGGGATATTTTTTTACTAGGATCCAATCTAATGTACTTTCTTTGTTAGTAGGCTTATGGATTCTTGTAGGGGTTGTGATAAATTGAGAAAAGCCATACAAGTTAATATGGATTGAAGGTTGATTAGAAGTACAACCGTTTCAGTCTATATTGAAGTCTCCAAGTACTCAAGTTTCTTGAGGGAGGGAAGATGAGAGGAAGCATAGGATATTTTCCAGGGTGTTGATATTATTGCCTGGAGGTAGATGGGCACATATTATATAGATAGCTTTGCTAGAATTGAGCTGGAGTTTAGAGACCAGGATTTCTGTGTGATTATCTAATGGTAGTTGTAAGTTTACTAGAGACGCATAAGATTTATACAAAATTCCTACATCTCCACCTTTTTTGCAGTTCAGTCAGCCCTTATTATATTATATCCTGGTGGGATGACTTCATTATCTTTTGTTCCTGGTTTGAGCCAGGTTTCTGTTAGACAAAGGACATCAAAGGAATGTATGTCCAGTAGTGTATGCAGTTGGCTAATTTTATTGTTTAAGCTCTATATATTAAGATGGGCTATCAATAAGGAATTAGTAGCTTTGGTCAGGGTTGTATGAGTGGTGGTTTGGGGCAGTTGGGGGTTTAGTAGGATATTCTTAGGTCCTGGGTTGGGGTGGATAGGTCTTGAATTGGGGTGGATATCCCCATGAAGAAGAGGGTGTTGTAATGTATGTAAGAGTTTCAGGAGTTCGAAAAGAGTATATAACGCTCTTCTGGTTTGTTGGAGACTAATGTGGGCTAGCCTATGATATTTTGGGGAGAGGTAGGTTGAGGTAGAGATGGTGTTTGCATGGTTGTGGGTAGTAGGTGGATTGGTAGGTAATGTTTGTTTTAAAGGATGAAGGGGTGCAGTGATGTGTGAGTTTTCATGCCATGTAAGTATGAGTAGTATGTATATAGATGCAAGAGAGAGGAGTAAATATTTAAGTTTAGGCTGATGTGATTTAAGTATAGTTGAATGGGGAGAGATGTAAGTAAAGTAGTAGTAGGATAGATAAGAAAGCAAGGAAGGATAGAGATAGTATGGAAGTAGAAGTAATGGGGAGGGGAATGTGTGTAAGGGAGTGTCTTTATGTAGTTTTTATCTAATGATTATGGGTAATTTGATAATTATGGGAAGGGGAGTGTCCAATGAGGTATAAATGTAGGAGCACTAAGGGGGTGGGTGAGAATTGGGGGTAGGGTAGGGGAGCGGAGTGAGCCCGCAGGGCAAACGATGCAGGGAAGAAACAGGTGGCTAAGGACTAGCAGAAAAACCTATCTGCGTGCAGGTGAATAATGAGGAAAAGTTCAGTAGATACAGATTAGAAGCTGGGAAGTGCAAGGTAAGGGACAATAGAGAGATCAGGTATTGGGAGGGAGTCTCAGACAGAGTGATAATAGCAAGCTAGGAAAGAGCTTCTTAGGCTGTGCAGGAGAAAAGATACTTAGGCTATCCTAAATTAGTATAGGATATGAGCCTTACACCAGTTAAAGTGAGGGCAAACAGTGTTAGTAATCAGCCTAGGTTATGGTGCCATCTAGTGGGGAAAAGATGAAATTGCAGCTGAAGCTGGTGAACAGAGAAGGACGGTAGAAGGTATACAGAGCACAAGAAACAGTTGCTGGGGACAGTGCAAGGATAGAACTAAATAGTTGGTGTAAGGGGTAGAGTGATAGGATAGGTAAAAGAGAAAAACCTTTAGGGGTAGAGGGAGGGTATGGCTGCTAGGTATCCTGGCTAGGTAGCGTGCTAGAAAGCATATACAAATTGTTAGGCAAGTGTTCGGGTTTAGACAGCACGTACTTCTTGCTTCTTTAAGTAACAGGGATCTTTTACAGGATGGTGAGAGACTTTTAATTAAGTATCTGTTGTAAGGGTAGATTGCACAGGTTCTTTCGCCAGCTGGGTTGGTCCCACTGTAATGCTACAAGGTGGTGGACAAATAAACTTCTTGCCTCTTTAGGTAACAGGGATCTTTTACAGGGTGGTGAGAGACTTTTAATTAAGTATCTGTTGTAAGGGTAGATTGCACAGGTTTTTTCGCCAGCTGGGTTGGTCCCACTGTAATGCTACAAGGTGGTGGACAAATAAACTTCTTGCCTCTTTAGGTAACAGGGATCTTTTACAGGACGGTGAGAGACTTTTGATTAAGTATCTGTTGTAAGGGTAGATTGCACAGGTTCTTTCGCCAGCTGGGTTGGTTCCACTGTAATACTGCAAGGTGGTGGACAAACAAACTTCTTGCCTCTTTAGGTAACAGGGATCTTTTGCAGGACAGTGAGAGACTTTTAATTAAGTATCTGTTGTAAGGGTAGATTGCACAGGTTATTTTGCCAGCTGGGTTGGTCCCACTGTAATGCTACAAAGTGGTGGACAAATAAACAAGGACGCTAGGGCCAGGTATGCAGAGCAGCCAGAGGGTAGAATTTCCTGGTTTCTGCACCAGGACACCAGACCCCAAGGCACTGGTGACAGATGCCTTCTCAATTTCTTGGGAGGGGAAATTTCTGTATGCTCCTCCCCTTCCCATTGATTTAAAAGGTGCTGCTGAAAATTCAGCAAGACAGACCAGAAATCTTGCTGGTGACTCCCTGCTGGCCAAGACAGCACTGGTTGCCCCTTCTCCTTCATTTGTCCAAAGGCAATCACCACAAGTTACCCCCTCAGTGGACCTCCTCACATAGGTTCATAGGTTCATACTAGGCTATCTGCCCTAGGGCATTTATAAGCCTAGCCAGAATGTGTTTGGCTTTCGCCACCCATTTTAAATTTATTTTGCTATGCCCTTTTTCGAGGTTAGTATACTGTGCCTCTGTCTAACAGTGACACAGAAATGATACCCGGGGTAAACCTACGATCTCCCATCCACTCATCAAGATTCCTCTTGAAGAGAGTCAGTGAGGGACTCTGCCTAACCTGGACTGGGATTTTATTCCAGAGTGAAGGTAGCCTCTGGGTTATGAATCTGTCCCTCCAGCATGTCCTATTTATTTCATTGCTGAGGTTCAAGTCTCGAGTGCGTAGCTCGATGGGATTTGGATTTTCTGAGGTGCAGCATGTCCATTAATTCTGGGTTGGACATGGCTTTATACGTCAGGCACAGATCGTCTCTGAACAGGCGGTATGCCACTGAGTAGAGCTGGAGTTTCTTTAACCGGGCAGCATATGGCATCTGTTTGAGCCCTTTGATCCTCTTGGTGAGGTACTTTTGGGGTCTTTCCAGTTGCTGCAGGTGTCTGGTAAGGTACATCCCAAAAGGGGCATTGTACTCAATTATGGGCCTGATGAGGGATGAGTAAAGAGGCACGATGGCGTCCCTGATCTAGATGTGAATCCCTTCATGATTAGGTGGGCTATATAAAATGTTTTTCTAACCACTTTGGCCACGTGGTTGTCAAATGAGAGATTGCTATCAACTTGGTCCCCAGGTCCCTAATTACTTCTTCTGTAGTTAATGGATTACCACCTTTGTGGTAATTTGTGGGCACTTTGTTTTTACCAAAGGGGATGACTATACACTTTTTGGCATTTAGCTTGAGGCCATGGCTCTGGCACCAGTTGTCTATTTCTATGAGGCCCTTTTGGAGGATGCTTGTGTCGGCTGGAGAGTCGATTATGGCGCCCAGTTTGCAGTCATCTGCGAACTTGGTCAGCCACAGTCCTTCTGTGTTGGCCTGCACCTCCGAGAAATATATACCGAACAAGAGAGGTCCCAAGACTGAGCCTTGTGGGACACCACTTGTAACTGGTTTGGAGTCTGACATGGCTCCAGCAATTCTAACCATGTGGGTTCTGTCCTTGAGCCAGTTTGCAATCCATCTAGTGACATAGGGGTTTATATTTAAGCTGGTGAGCTTATCTATAATGCCCGAGTGGGGTATTGTATCGAAGGCTTTTGCGAGGTCCAGGTAGGCTGTGTGGACCACCTTCCCCTCGTCAGTGGCCTTGGTGACTGTTTCGAAGAAATCAACCAGGTTTAAGAGGCAGATTCTGCCCTTAACAAAGCCGAACTGGGTAGGATCCAGTGTTTGTAGGTCCCCAATATCTTTATTTATGAGATCCATGATGATCCTTTCCATAGCTTTGCAGACCAAGCTAGTCAGGCTTATGGGGCGATAGTTTCTAGGATCCATTGAGGCACCACCTTTATGGAGAGGGACCACTGTTGCTGTACGCCACTCTTTGGGCACATATCCTGTAGTAAGGCTGAGATTGAACAGTAGTTTTATGTTTGGGTTTAGCTCTTCTTGGAGTTCATGTAGGACGCAGCCCGGGACACCATATGGTCCCGTTGATGCCGTGTTTTTTGCTTTGGAGAGGGCGGCTCTTAACTGAGCATCTGAGATGTCAGGGGGGCAGCACTCTGCTGGGATAGATATTTGCCCTTTTGGTGGGGAGGGGGGGGTGCACTGAACCTGTCAGCTAGGATGTTGGCAATGTCTGTGGGTTTGGTTTATTTTTTGTCATTTTGGACTAATTCTGAGCATATGTGGGAATTACCACCCAGGTTCCTAACATAACTAAAGAAAGCCTTGTGATTATCCTTAGTGTCCTGTGCAATTTTTCTCTCGAAGCTGGCCTTAGACAATTTTATGTGTGCCCGTAGTTTTTTGCTAATAATGATCAGTGATGCCTTCCCTTTTTGGGATTTTGCTCTTGTCATTTAGTAGCTTCCTCCTTCTATTGTATAGTTTGTTTATGGCTGGAGTCCACCAGACAGGATGTCTGCCTTTGGAGGATTGGGTCTTGGTTTTATTTGGGATCGCATGATCCATGCATTCCTGAAGGTGTTCATAGAATGCGTTTATAAAGGATTCTGCGGTCTGGGCCGTATTTTCCACAGGCCTGGGGGCTTTGAAGGATTCCACCTCAGTTTTGAGGAGTGTGAAATTTGTTTTAGAGAAGTTTTTCACTGTGGCTTTCTGGGCAGGGGGTGGGGTCGGGATGTGAATATCCAGTGAGATTAGTTTATGGTCTGATCTTACCAGTGAGGGATACACTTCTGGTCTGGAGCATAGAGTCCCCATGTTGGTGATGATCAGGTCCAGTATGTTTTCCCCTCTTGTGGGAGTGGTAACAAGTTGTTCCATAACATTTGAGTTTATAAATTCTAGGAACCTTTGGGCTAGGGTGTTGGAGCTAGAGTAATGCTCCCAGTCTATGTTTGGGTAGTTGAAGTCGCCCAATATAATGGTGTTTGGAGAGACCTTCATATTTTCCAGTGTTCTCAGGAAGGCCGAGTGGGGTTCCTGGGTTTGGGAGGGTGGTCTGTAGCAGGCTATAAACTGGAAAGCAGTTTTACCCACTGTTAGTTGCACATGGATAGTCTCTGATGCTTCGTGCTTTGCCACCAACCTGGAGGTGTGGGTATCTTTGATGAATATCGATACTCCCCCTCCTTTTGTGGTTCGGTCCAAGTTTTGGGGCCGAAAAGCATGGTATGAGGTATAACCTGGTAGTGCTGGGGTGCTCTCGGGAGCCCTGAACCAGGTTTCTGTTACTGCACAGATATCGATGTTCTCCATGCTAAGGAGAGTTTCGCGTGCGTGCTTCTTGAGGTTTAGACTTCTGACGTTGAGTAGCATTACTCTTAGTTTCTTATCCCTTGTGATACCTATGGACGTGGGTTTGTCTTTTGAGCCTTGCCTAAAAAAGGCACTATGGGGGTAGCAAGAGCCTTTGCCAATATCTAAAAGCCCAGGGGTGACAGGTGCAAGCCGTCCCTAGCGAAGCATCGTCGCTTGTCGAGCATATCATCCCAAGCTGACAGGCATTGGATCCCCTTTATATACATAGCACAAGAGATCACAGATACACCCACAGTGACGGTCTCTGCACCTCACTCTGTGGTTGATAGGTTTCTGATCCCCTTCAGACACCTGTACAACGAGGACATGTTCAATGCCCTGCAGGAGGCCAGGAAACCTAACACAAGAAAATCTTACCTCTCAAAGTGGAAAAGATTTTCCATATGGTGTCACAAAAGACAGTTGGACCTGCTGGCAAGCGACATCCCTCTAATCCTGTCTTATCTGTGTGAACTATTGCAGACCGGTCTAGTCTACTCTTCTATAAAAGCACACTTGTCTACAGTCTCTGCCTGTCTCCCTCTGGATCCACCCCTAGCATCCAGACTTCCTGCCAACTCTTCCTCAAAGGGGTACTTCACCTGAGACCTCCCAGGAAACCGTCCCCTCCTCCTTGGGACCTTAACTATGTACTGGAAAAACTCACCGTAGCTCCTTTTGAGCCAGCAGACAAAGCCTCCTTAAAGCTTTGCACATGGAAAACTGTTTTATTGGTGGCTGTAACCTCAGCCAGGAGGGTCTCAGAGCTACAAGCTCTGATGGCTAACCCACCATTCCTAATCTTCCACCTTGGCAGGGTTACTGTCAGAACTAACTTGTCCTTCATGCTCAAGGTGGTGAATGACCTATTTTTGAACAAGGCCATATACCTGCCCACCTTTTTCCCCAACCCGCAGGGAGGAAGTGACATTGTACGCCATTCCCTAGATATCCACAGACAGCTTAAGTTTTATCTCCATTAAACCAAGTCCATTAGAAAATCTGACCAACTGTTTGTCTCCTTCCACCCCAGAGCCCTGGGGAAAGCAGTGACTAAACAGACCATTTCAGCCTCGATCTCCAAGGCCATTTCCTTTTGCTGCGTATACAAGGGGAAAACCTTCCAGGGCAATATAAAAGCCCGCTCCACCAGAGCTATGGCCTCTTCAGGAGCCTTCTGTAAGGGGCTAGATGCCAACTTGATCCTTGAAGTAGTTGTTTGGTCCTCAGTGCACACTTTCACCAAACATAACAAGTTAGACCATATCTCTAGGGCCAGGATGGGGTTTGCCAGGGCCATCCTTCACAGATTCCTGGAAACTTCAACCAGACCACCACCCCATTCACAGTGATACTTCACACTCATCCACATGTAAAATACTGCAACATTGGAGTAGAACGACATAGGAAAGTTGTGTAAAATCTTACCATCACCATAGATGTCCTTCTCTTCCATGTTGCAGTATTCCTTCCCACCCTCCTTCAGGTTGCACTTGCTGTCTGGATGGCACTGGACGGGACTGGGGCCTTCTCTTCTGAGGGCTGATGCGTGCAGACGTCACTTTTATGGCCCACGTTCCTACAGCCATATCAGATGCCCAACTCACCCTGAGGGACTGAAAAACTGTGGAATACTGGCTGGATTTACAAGAAAGGAAGAAGGGTAAACCCACACGTAGAATACTGCAATATGGAAGAGACATCTATGGTTATGGTAAGATTTTACATAACTTTTCTTTCGTGGGTGGTCACAATCCAAGATTTTAAAATACTCTTGTTGTAAGGATTTTGGAACAATCACTTTAGGACCTTTCATGATGATACTATTATCTGACAAAATCTTGTCTCTGTAAGGAAAATACTGCTGTTCTTATACTGGTAAAAAAGATAATTTTGAAGGCCATCCTTGGATGGTAAAGAGGTTCAGCTTCTGGAGAATTGGATCTGAAGCTGTGTGAGTTCTGAGCTCATCAAGATATGTGAAAGAAAAATTTCTCACTTCCATGACTTCAAAAATCAGGTTTCTCATTGCCATGCTGTTCTGTGGTTTTCTTGGGCGATAGGGATAAGTTAACAGCAAGATAAAGAAGTTTGCTTTTTGTGTAAACAAGATTAAAATTGTACTTTGCAATTTGAGCATCATGCATTGCAATCTCGCAGGAGCCATAAGCACTGTCTTTTTCAAAATAGTGACGAGAGGCTGGTGGTCAGTTTCTATCTGGCTAGGTCGGCCATAAATATAATCATGGAACTTCGAACATACAAATACAATTGCCAAGAGTTCTTTCTCAGTCTGTGCATACTGTATCTTCGTTGGGTTAGTGTTCTCGATGCACAGGCTATTGATCTACCCTTTTTAAGAATGACTGCACCTAGGTCTAAGAAACATCACAGGAAAGAGTAACTGGTTTTTGAACATCATAGTAGTGTAGGGTGGGTGGATTAGCAGTTTTCTGTTTCAGGACATCAAGTATTCTTTGGTGTTGTTCTGACCAGGACCAGGTTACATCTTTGCATCTCAGCTCTCTTAGCAGTGCTGAAAGTTGGCTTAAATCTTCAATGAACTTGCAAAGATAGTTGACCATGCCAAGAAAATATTGTAAGACTTGGACATTGTCTAGCGCTGGCATCTCAAGAATTGCCGTTTGCTTGGAAGGATCCGGTCATAAGCCTGAACTGGTAAACAAGTGACACACATAAGTAACTTCTCTTATCCTGAATTTTCATTTCTGAGGATTCAGTTTATGATTCACTTCCCCGAGCTTGTTCCAGAACTTTCCTGAGGTTTCTGTCATGTCTGACTTCACCATTGCCTCCTACAAGAATGTCATCAAGTATTATACTGCATGGATAGCCAGAAAAAATTTGCTCCATAGCACGTTGAAAGACTTCACTGGCAGAATTTATTCCAAATGGCATTCAAAAAATATGTAGCTTCCAGATGGCGTACTGAAAGTGGTTAGCAAAGAGGATTTTCAATGAAGCAAAATTTGCGAAAATGAGCTTTTTGCATCTAAGACAGAAAAAACAGTGGCATTTGGCATGAGGGCAGCAACTTCGACTGTACACATAGGATGATTAGGTCATTTTAATTCTTTGTTCAAGACTCTTGGATCAGTACATATTCTGATATCATCTGAGCTTTTCTTATTAGCTACTACCATGGAGGGTACCCATTCAGTTAGTTCTTCTACTGGTCAAATTACTTCTAGCTGCAGTATTCTGTCTAGCTCAGCTTTGACTCTGTTCTGCATAGCTACTGGAACTTTCCTTGCTGGTTCATAGGTTCATAGGTACTAGGCTATTGGCCCTAGGGCCTATACAAGCCTAGCCAAAAAGGTACCCTGTCTTTCGCCACCCGAGAAAATTATTTTCCCGTGCCCCTGTCAAGCAGAGTCACAGAGGTGATCCCGGGGTGAATTTCCTATTTCCCATCCAATCATCAAGATTTTTCTTGAAGAGTGCTAATGAGGAGCTTTGTTTGATATAGATAGGTAGTTTGTTCCAGAGTATGGAAAGTCTCTAGGACAGGAATCTATCCCTCCAGCATGTTCTGTTTATTATGGTGACAAGGTTTAGGTCCCTAGAGCGTGTAGCTCTGAGGGATTAGGATTTCTGTAAGTGGAGCATGTCCAACAGATCTGGGTTTGACATAGCTTTGTTTGTTAGGCAGAGATTGCATCTGAGTAGGCGATATACGACGGAGTAAAGCTGGAGTTTTTTGAGACTGTCTGCATAGGGCATCTGTTTGAGGCTGGTAATCCTCTTTGTGAGGTATTTCTGCAGCCTTTCCAGTTGTTGTAGATGTCTTGTGAGATACATACCTATAATGGGTCTAATGAGTGATGGGTAGAGGGGAACAATGACCTCTTTTTTTCCTGGATGAGAAACCTTTTGTGATGAGGTGTGTCACGTAGAAGGATTTCCTGACTAATGTGATGATGTGATTATCAAAGGAGAGACTACTGTCCACCTGTGTCCCAAGGTCTCTTATTACACTTTCGGTGATATGTAGACTACCACCTATATAGTAGCTCATGGGTACAGAGTTTTTACAAAGGGGATGACAGTGTACTTTTTGGCATTGAGCTTGAGGCCATGGCTTTGACACCAGGCATCTGTCTCAATGAGGCCCTTTTGTAGGATGTCCACATCATCAGGATTTTCCGTTACGGCTCCTAGTTTGCAGTCATCTGCAAACTTTGTTAGCCAAAGACTTCTGTGTTAGCCTGTACTTCAGAAAAGTAGATACCAAACAGGAGAGGACCCAGGACTGAACCCTGTGGTTTTCCACTTGTCACTGGTCTGAAGTCGGATTTGGAGTCTGCTACTTTCACAGTGTGGGTTCTGTCAGTGAGCTCGTTGGCAACCCATCTTGTGACAGGGATTTATACCTAGTTTAGTGAGTTTATCTATAATTCCAGAGTGGGGGATGGTGTCAAAAGCCTTGGCGAGATCTAGATAGGCTGTGTGAACCACCTTACCCTCGTCTATGGCTTTGGTGACTGCTTCAAAGAAGTCATTCAGGTTAGGAGACATGATCTGCCTTTTATAAACCTGAACTGGGTGAGGGCCAGAGTTTGAAGATTACCAATGTCTTTGTTTATAAGTTCCATGATGATACGTTTCATGGCCTTGCAGACCAGGCTCGTTAGGCTAATGAGGTGGTAGTTCCCGGGGTCCGTGGTGGCTCCTCCTTTGTGGAGTGGGATAACCGTCGCTGTGCGCCATTCAGTGGGCACAAAGCCTGAGGTGACACTATGATTGAACATGGTGCTTAGGTGGGGTGCCAGATCATTCTGTAGTGCATGCAGAACGCAGCCTGGGATGTTGTCAGGTCCCATGGATGCTGTGTTCTTGGCTTTGGAGAGTGTGGTTTTTATCTGTGTAGCTGTGATTACAGGAATTTTGCATTCTTCGGTATAGAGATGGGCCGTTTAGGGTATGAGGGGGAGGTAAAGTTAGCACTGAACCTATCTGCCAGGATGTTGGCAATATCAGTTGGTTCTGTATATTTAGTGCCATTGTGCTGTAAATTACAGCAGATCTGAGTGTTGCCATTCAGATTCTTGACATAGCTATAGAATGCTTTGTGGTTGTCTTTAGAATCAGTGGCGATTTTGTTTTCATAACTAGCTTTGCAGGATTTTATGAGGGATCTCAGCTTCTTACTGAAGCTGACCAGGGAGTTTTTCCAGTCATGGGATTTTACTCTTTTTTTTGCAACAGTTTTTCTTCTGTTGTAGAGTTTGTTTATGTCAGGGGACCACCAGATTGGCTTCCTTTTTTTGGAGGCTAGCATCTTTGTTCTGTTAGGGATAGTATGATCCATGATCCATGCACTCATCTAATTGCTTATAGCGTGCATTTGTGTAGGATTCAGCAGTTGTACCTCTATTGTCCGTCTGCTTGGGTATCATGAAGTTTGCTACTTCTGTCATAAGAAGCTTGAAGTTGGCTTTGGAGAAATGTTTTACGATGGTTTCCCTAATGGGGGGTGGGGGCGGGATGTGGATGTCTAGGTTGATTAGCTTGTGGTCGGATCTGACCATCGAAGAATTTACCTCTGGTGTGGAACACCAGTTGCCCATGTTGGTAATGACCAGGTCTAGGATATTGCTGCCCCTAGTGGGGGTGTGGATAAGTTAATCCAAGGCGCTGGAATTTATGAATTCCAGAAAACGTTGAGCAAAAGAGTTGGTACATGAGTAGTTTTCCCAGTTAATGGTGGGGTAGTTGAAATCACCCATTACTAGGG
Source organism: Protopterus annectens (assembly GCF_019279795.1). Taxonomy (NCBI): domain Eukaryota; kingdom Metazoa; phylum Chordata; order Ceratodontiformes; family Protopteridae; genus Protopterus; species Protopterus annectens. The sequence continues at coordinate 1,427,555,314 of NC_056746.1, read as the reverse complement.
TATTAGGTTGTACCCTAATATTTTCCTGTGTATCAAGAAATGAGGAGTGGGAATCATGGGGCATGGTGGGGGATCTGTAGCAAGTTACAGTTTGGATTGCAGTCTTGCCCAGAGTTAGTTACACTTGGATAATCTCGGATGCATTATGCTGAGCAACTAGCCTTGAGGTGTGGATATCCTTATTGAATGTGGACACACCTCCGCCTTTAGTGTTTCGGTCCAGGTTAGGTGGCCGAAAGGTGTGATATGAATTATAGCCTGGTAATGCAGGGGTGCTCTCTGGAGCCTTGAACCAGGTCTCTGTCACTGCACAGATGTTGATGTTCTCCATTTTAAGGAGTGCCTTGAGTGAATGCATTTTGAGGTTTACACTTCTAGCATTGAGTAGCATTACCCTTAGATTTTGCCTGCTTGTACCTGTTATGGTGATGAATTTGTTATTTGAACCTTGCCTAAAAAAGGCACTATAGTGGTGGCAAGAACCTGCATGCCGTCTCTGGCAAAGCATTGTAGTCTGTCGATCATGTCATCCCAGGCAGACAGATAATGGCTCCCCTTAGAATGACACCAGAAGCTTAGCCAACTGTTGAAGTCAATAATTTTGTCTTTGTACTGTGGTATCATTCAGGGTGATGGCAGGATGGTACTCAGGGCTAGGGTCATACCTGCCTGGTCTACAAAATCAGAGAGCTACTCCATGTCTCTTTTCATGTAGTCCAGGAAGATATGTCTCAGGTCATTCACACTAACATGGACAATGACAGAGTCATATTTGTACTTGTTGTGGAGTGACCTGAGTGCATGCGTTATTTAGCAGATCCTGGCACCCGACATGCAGCTGACAGTAACTTTCTTCTTGTTTAGCCTGGTGAGAGGAACATCAGTGTGCCTGACTATAGAGGCACCTATGACTAGAGTGTTGGGTACATTGTTGTGCCTTATGGGCTGTGGTTTAGTGGCACACTGAGTTTGTGGGCTATTTGTCATTTGGGTTGTGTTGGGGGGGCTGGAAGTTGCATGCGTTTCTGCTTTGGAGGTCTGTTGTTTGAGCAGATTTTTATTGAGAGCCTCTGCAAATGTAGGTGTGTGTTTTGTGTTGCTATGTGTGTGTGTGTTGGTGGTGTAGGTTTTGAGGGACTATGTGATGAGTGTGTTGTGGTGCAAGTGTTTACTTTCTCCTCTTGACTGTCTAGTCCAGTCTTGGGTAGAGAGAGCTTTGCTTCCAGTTTGGCTGTATAAGCACATCTTTCACAGGTTGTAGTGTTGGGTGGTTGGACAAGAGGGTTGTCTGCATACATGAGGCAATTGCTGCATTGCCTCAAGATGCCCAGATTCATAAGGTAGACAGTAGAAAACACCAGGAGCTGACCCTTAGACATGCCTGGATAGGTGCTTTTTTATTAAGTGCTAAAAACTGTTTTCCTCTAAACAAGTGAGGAAAGTTGAGTGCTGAAGTAATTTGTAGTTTGTTTAGTGCTTACAAAGAGTTCTGAACAAGTGCTGATCTCAAAGAAACAGATTTGAGTGCTAAAATTAAAAAAACTGGCAAGTTCTCAGGGAAAATTTGAAGAGCAGATTTTATGGCGCCAGGAATTGTTTAACCCTTGCTAAGCGACGATGCATAAAGTGTATTTTTTTTAAATATAACAGTAGCAAATGAGCAAACTGATTTAATCAAATTAACCAATAAAAAGTTAAAAACTGAGCCCCGTTCCAGCAGTCTTCGCTCAGACAAGTTCCAGCTGCACACTCCTACCACTAGGGTGCAGGAGAACCTTCTCCAACAAAAGATGGTCTGGATTAGTGCCCAAGTTATACAAACAAAGCTAGATTCAGCAGGTCTGAATTTAGTCTGTGCTACAGCAAACAAGCCATACCAATTTCAGAAAGAAACAGTTCAAATAAACAGGCACAATAAGCCTTTAACCAGAAACTCCCAGCTCAGAAGGGCAGAATCAACCTTCTCCTCCCACAAGAGTGCAGACCACAACTTCTTAATGTAAAATAACTGGCCAAGTGCTTAAACCAGAACTAATACACTATTAGAATAACAGACGCTAAGCCTTCAATCAGCAACTCCCAACTTAGAAGGATGTAAGCTACCTGTCCTGCCACAACAGTGCAGACCACAAACCCTCTTAATGTAAAACAACTTACGTTCTTCGTGTTTCACTGTTGCAGTCATTACATTTGGGTTATCTGCCTTCAGGTAGCCTTCTGCCGGCCTGAATACCAGAGTCTTGGATTCCTGCATCTGATGCTGTCTCTTCTTCCATGACGTCAGGTCGTTAGGGATATAAAACATGCAGCCGACACCATTACATCAGTCTTTCTTGCCGCGCGGTGCCCGAAACAGAAGCAGTTCGCACGTGCCGGTCGGCCGACTCCTGAAATTTTAGTTTTTGAGTTTCAGAACCGAAGTTTTCGAAAAAAGCTAATTACCCTGTTGGGGATTCTTTTTCTTGCTCTTAACCAATGTCAGTAAAAGTTAACAATTGTCTTACCTGTGGAAAGCAAGTACCTCATAAAGATTTTCATTCATACTGCATTCCTTGCTTAGGCCCAGACCACGTCCCTCGCTGTCAGTTTTGTGCCTTATTTAACACCCGAACTATTGGTTGTAGGTATATTTTCGCAGCAAATTATTTTGGTACTCGGTTTAACTATCCGTAAATGGCTTCGGTAAGCCATCCGACTACCGATATTCCAAAAAAAAAAAATGTAAGGATAAACACAGGGACAGAATGCATAGGTCCAAAACTGCCGAAGACTTTTCCGTTAAGCTAGTTGCCAGTTCGATGGTACTCAGTGAGGTGCTTTCGCAGCCCCTGATGCCCGCTACTTCAGATTCGCAGGCCTCTACTGAGACCCATTCGGAGTCCGGTATGCCACGAGATGCTTCTTCGATTATGGAACCTGCGGATGTCTCTACCTTGGATGGGTCCGGAGCTGCTGTGCAGGCACCGGCTTCTGAGGGTGTATTCAGGCCTACAGATTTGCATTTTAAACTGACGCCATCTTCTTCATCAAGACCTAAAACTCGACCCACGCCTAGAAAACTGACATCCAAACCGCATGGTCAGGTCCATATGCTTAAAAAACAAATGCTTAGAATGGCTGAAGACCTTATTACTTTAATGAGGGGAAGCCATCCTTCCCCCTCTAAGAGACGTAGAACTGATTTTCCTTCTGATTCTTCTGATCAAGATTCTGAAATTTCTGTTTCTTCTGATTATCAGGATTTGCCCTTATCTACCTATGAGGATTCAGATGCAGAGAATTCCGTTCCCTCTGCTTCCACTCCAGAAGATTTTTCTTTTGGTGAAACCTTGCACACTCTTAGGGAGCATTTCCGCTGGGAAAGCCAGGATTACTCTGACTCCAAAAAGAGGTTTAGGGAATTCTTACTTCTCCCTCAACACAGACCTTTAGCTCTCCCTCCTGTTCTGGACATTGTAGATGATGCCTTCTTGGACTCTAGCCTGGCCCCAGACACTTTCCCTCCAGCTTCCAGAAAACCTTACTGGTATTATATAGCATACTCCATTTGTGGATCCAGAGACCATTTCCCAAGGACCATAGGGCATTAAGGCTACTGCTGCCAAAAATCCTACCCCCTCTGGTAAGATTCCAGGGCCTTGGAGAGATGGGGTAAGAAGGTATACACTTCTGCTACTTTGGCCATTAGGGCCTTAAGTTGCCAGTTTCATATGTTAAAGTATCAGCAGCATATTATGGGACTAATTAAGCAGAAAATGATGTTGATTCCTGACAGTGCTGAACATAAAGAATTACAGGATTTAATGCATTCTGCTGAACAAGTTGGTAAACATACTTTGCAATGTGGTTTTGACTCTTTAGAAACATCTTGCAGGGCTGCTGTTACTGGGTCTGTATTTAGGAGGCATGCTTGGCTTAAGGAGCAAAACCTGCCAGATTATGTTAAAGCTAAATTACTGGATGCTCCCTAAAACCAAGACTGCTTGTTTGGCAACAAAGCAGATGAAGTCTTTAAAAAGATGGAGGAAAAAGCTAAATATATGCAAACTGTTAAAGATTTCCTGCAAGTACAGCCTCCCAGATTTAGTAGGCATTGGCTTTCTAAGAATTTGTCCTTTCCAGCCTCTTCCAGGCCATCTCAGTCCAAACCCAGGAACAGCAGACCACCTAGGTTACAGTCTCAGGCTACGCACAGGCCTAAGCAGTGGGGGGGGGGGGCTCCCACTTCCAAAACTGGAAGTAGTAAAACACCCCCTATGGAAAATTGTCACAAGGACTTAACCTTCCAAGCCCTGCTCAACTCCCTGCTCCTTTAGGAGGAAAGCTCGTCCTGCAGGCAAAAAACTGGGAACTCATTACTCATAACAAATGGGTTTTAAATATAGTTTTCCAAGGATACAGATTCCAATTCCACACCTTACCAACCCCAAACGGTTGGCCAGACCTACCCCCAAATCAGTGGGCAGAGGCTCAACAGTAGGTTCTCTCTCTTCTAAGTGTCAAGGCTATTCAACCTGTCCCAGTAGAAGAAAGGGGACAAGGTATTTCCTCAAGACTTTTCCTCATACCCAGAAAAGACGGCTCCTGGCGTCCTGTCCTGGACCTCTCTATTCTAAACACCTTTTTGGTAATCCCAAAATTCAGAATGCTAACACTTCAACAGCTGCTTCCTATGCTAGGCAAAGATGCCTGCTTGGCATTCTTAGACTTAAAGGAAGCTTATCTGCACCTTCCAGTAAGGGAATCTTGCAGGTATTACCTACGCTTCAGAGCAGGCTCCATGCACTATCAGTTCTCTGCACTTCCCTTTGACTTATCTACTGCACCCACGGTATTCACAAAGTGTCTAGCTCCAGCCATTCCATTTTGCAGGTAGGGAAATATTCACATATACCCATACAAGGACGATTGTCTGATTCAGGCAGAAAGCCAGGACATGCTATTAAAACATCTGGCATTTGTAAAGAAACTTCTAACCTCGCTGGGGTACACCATAAACAAAAATAAATTTCATCTAGTACCCTGCCAATAGATTGTATTCCTGGGAGCAAGCTTGAACACAACTTCCCAGATGGCTTACCTCACGCCAGAGAAACAAGTTTATTTGACAGCCTACTTCAAACTACTGGCCACAAATACCCAGATATCTGCAAGGAAAATTCTGCAAGCCCTGGGGTTCATGGCCTCTTGCATTCTACTAATTCCATATGCAAGACTGCGTATGAGGAAACTACAATGGTATCTAAAAAGCCTATGGTGTCAACATTCTCAGGACCTGGAATCAATGATTCCTATCATTCCTTGTATAAAGACAGAGTTCCTTTGGGGGGCAGTGGCCTGCCACCTCAACAAGGGGCTCCCTTTCAATCTACCCCCTACCGTCCAAACCCTGACTACAGACGCATCAGACTATGCATGGGGGGGGGCTCACTAGGTCAGTGCATTCAGGGCAAATGGAACCAGAGTCAGATGCACCTGCATATCAGCCAAAAAGAAATGTTAGCTGTACAGAATTCCCTGACAGCCTTCAAAGACCACATTCTTCCAGGACAATTATTGGTAAAGACAGACAACACCACAGTTATGTGGTAGATAAACAAGCAGGGGGGAACCCCACTTATACCCTCTCTGCAGACTAGCCATGGCTCTGTGCAACAAAGCCAAGTGCACCTACAAGCTGAATTCCTGCCAGCCAAGATATATTCACTGGCAGACGACCTAAGCAGAAATCTCATGGACCCACATAAATGGAAACTGGAACCAAAAATATTCAGCCGCTTGAGAAACAAATGGGAGACTCCAGAGATAGACCTGTTTGCCACCCCCCCGGAACTACCAATTGGACAAATTCTCCACAAGGACTCCCCACAGCCAAGCTTGGAAAGTGGATGCCCTGTCCTGTACCTGGGAAAGCCTCTTGGTTTATGCCTTTCCCCCTCTGTCTCTCCTCACGAAGGTTCTGCTAAAGATCAAACAGGACAAACCAAGGACAATTCTTATTGCACCAGACTGGCCTCGCCAGCACTGGTACCCCCTCTTGCGCAGCATGATACTGCTGGATCCATGGCACCTACCTCAGACACCTTCCCTGCTGTCCCAGCAGGCGGGCCAGATTCTGCACCCTCAGCTTCAAACCCTGAACCTTGCAGCCTGGCTAATTCCTTGAGCTCTCCAATAGCTTCCCTCAGTAAGCAGGTGCTAGAGGTCATTCTGGAAGCAAGGAGACCTAGTACTAGAAAATCCTATGCTGAAAAGTGGAAAAGATACTGTTCCTAGAGCCAGACCCAGGGTATGGGCACTACGGTGCCCAGTTTACCTCATATTCTTCAGTACTTAACAGAAATGCTCCACAAGGGCCTATCCTTCTCGTCAGTTAAAATTCATGCCTCTGCAATTTCAGCACATTATAATACTGAACCACCCTTCTTCTCTCACCCCCTGTTAAGGCAATTCCTCAGGGCCCCTACTCCAACCTGGGACCTTAACTTTGTTTTGGAAAAGCTCACTCTCCCTGCATTTGAACCAGGTGCAACTGCAGAGTTGAAATTCCTTTCTTGGAAAATAGCCTTCCTTCTAGCCATCACTTCAGCAAGAAGAGTGTCTGAATTATAGGCCCTCATGACAGTGGAGCCCTTAATTATTTTCCTTGCAGATAGGGTTTCCTTCAGGACCAATTCTTACTTTATGCCCAAGGTGGTGTCTAGTGTGGCCCTAAATCAGTCCATTCATTTGCCTACCTTTTTCCCTAATCCACAAAACAAAGGAAAACGAATTCTGCACCTTTTGGACGTGCACAGACAACTTAGGTTTATTTGGACAGGAGTAAGCCTGTCAGAAAATCTGAACAGCTGCTAGCTGGCTTTGCTGCAGGGGCAGGCCATTTCAAAGCAAACCATTTCTAAATGGATATCCCATTGCATTCATTTCTGCTACAAGCACCATGGAAAACCTACCCCACAGGGGATAAGATCGCATTCCACCAGGGCTGCATCTACCTCTACAGCCTTTCTCAGAGGGGTCCCTACCAGGGACATCCTAGAAGCTGCTACCTGGAGCTCTGTTCATACCTTCACCAAACATTACCACATGCCTATTTTTTCTAAATCCAGAGCTGGTTTTGCCACTACAGTTTTGCAGGGCTTAACAGCAGGTCCTAACTTCCTCCTCCATTCCTTAGCTTTGGGAATCTACCCAAATGTAATGACTGCAACAGTGAAACACAAAGAACATAGTACAGTTGTGTACACTTACCATAAATGTAGATGTTTGAGTGTATGCACTGTTGCAGTCCTGGTTACCCTCCCTCCAACCCCCTGACTTCTCTTGGCTCTACCTTTCCTTCTTGTTTGGTGTATTTAAGCTTTCTGGTGTATTTGCTTTTTGTTGGAGGTGTAACATAACATATAATTGCTAACCATTATGAGGGCACCTGACATCTGGGGCAAGAAAAACTGATGTAATGGCGTTGGCTGCATGTTTTATACCCCTGACGACCTGACGTCATGGAAGAAGAGACAGCATCCGACACAAGAATCCAAGACTTTGGTATTCAGGCCAGCTGAGGGCTACCTGCAGGCAGATAACCCAAATGTAATGACTGCAACAATGAGTACACTTGAACATCTACATTTATGGTAAGTGTACACAACTGTACTGGATGAAGCCCAAGTGCTTCAACCAAAGGCTTAGAATAACAGTTACAATTTAAGTAGGGTACTAACAAGCAGTAATAAATGCAGCAAAATAAATGCAATAAAGTAGGAAGAAACACAAATACAGTAAAAGCAAATGAATAAAGTGCATTTTTTTATATAACAATAGAAAATGAGCAAACTGATTTAAACAAATTACCCAATTAACCAGTAAAAATGCTCAAAACTGAGCCCTGTTCTAGCAGTCTTCAATCAGACAAGTTCTAACTGCACACTCCTGCCACTAGGGTGCAGGGGAACCTTCTCCAAAAAAGATGGCTTGGATTAGTGCTCAAGTTATACAAACAATGCTAGATTCGGCATGCCTGAATCTAGTCTATGCTACAGCAAACAGGGCGCACCAAAACAGTTCAAATAAGCAGTCATGACTGAGATTACCTCATGGTCTAACTTTATGGAGTACACAACTGGGAGTTTGCGTAGTTTGTCTGCAGAAATAGCATACTCAGAAAAAATAGTTTGGGCGAAATGTGAGCTCTTCTCATTCAAGCTTACATGGTGAACTTCTTTGTTAAATGAAAGCAGTCCCATTTTCAAACTGTCTTTGAGGCCGAATAATGACTGCACATGTCTTTTGACTAAGTAAATCTGCAATTCATATCTGTTCCCAGCAGAGTGACATGAAAGCACTACTGAGTGAGCCTTCAGTTTGAATCTTTTCACCACCATGTGTCAGGTCAAGTTGTTCTGCAGCTCTTACTCTAGCAAACATTTCTGCTGACATAACATTACACTTTGAACCAATATCTACTTTGAGCTGTACGGGTCTCCCATTAATCTGAGTAGTACAAAAGATTTTGCTTCTTGCCCGTAAATCTACTGCATCGACTGTTTCATCAATGAACAGAAAGACCATCAAATTAAAAAGTAGGATTGCAGCTTTCTAACTGATCATCTTGCCTCTTTGAATGTTCTCTTTTAATAAAAGAATGTGCCTTGTTTGATTTCCTAAACCTTTTGAAATTATTCCACTTGTTGCAGGAATGACAGTGCTGACCAAACGCTATGCACTTTTCTCGTTTGGGTCCATGGTTGCCACCACAATTACGACAGTTGACTATGAGGCTAGCTACAGGTTTTGATGAGTCACCCCTGTGCTTTGCTGCATGCACTCTAGGCCTTACTGAAGCTGCTCTGGGTTTTACTACGGAGACCACACCCTTTGGCCTGTATCTTTTATCCTCATGCTGCATACTATCTATATTAGCTCTACAAGGTACTGGAAGCTAGCTTTTCTCATTTGTAAGCATAGTCTTATGTTTTTCTATGAGCTCATATATCTGACAAATCTCAATAGCCGTATTTAACATTAAATCACTGTCTCAATGGAAAATCTTTCTCGCTGCATTATTATTAACACCACACACAAGCCTATAATTTATTAACTCATCTCTCAGATCACCAAATCTGGATATTTTAGCCTTATTTCTCAAGTCGCTTGTATCTGCTGCAAAAATTTCACCATGGTTTGCAAATAAGTGTCTTTCCATTGTAATGTTCATTTAGGGGTTGCACATTTTTCTAAGTGTATGTTTTAAGCACTCAGGGTCTTCTCGTGTTTCAGCCGATACCACAACACGGCAGTCTTCCCCCTCCCCTGCAAACACAGCAAGTCCATACAAAAATGAACTCTCCCTTTCAGTAGCTTCTGAACCAGCTAAATTAGGCAGGATATATGCCTTTGTACATGCATCTTTGTTAGAAAAAGCAGACTGTATGAAAATGTTTTTGCTCAGACACTGTCCAATTTTCTGCAATGTTGTTGTCAAATACAAGTGGTGCGGGTCTGTGAAATCCTTTGCTATGCCAACAAATTAAACACAATGCAGTCTTGGCCCTTGTATTTATGTATGAACATGCACACACACCAGGTATTTGTAATAATATTAAAATGCACAGTGATCTCTTTGAAAGACTGTACTTTGTGAAATATTCTTTGAAATAATTGTACTTTGCGAATAACTGCACTGTAATATTGCACACACTTGCAAACACTTTGCACACTTTGGATACTTTGAATAGCTTTAATTTATGCGAAAAATTAATACATTGTGAAAAAATACTGTCGCTTTCCTTTACTTTATACATTTTATGTGATTTGGATATTGTTTCAAACGTTTTTGTAATTATTTTGAATATTTTTATCAGTATGTCAGTTTCAGACATTTCATTTAATTAGAAATTCAATTTGAGCATTCTGAGTGCTTTGTTTTATATTTGTAGTGAGAAAAAAATCATTTATGCGAGTTTTAGCACCTGAAAATAATTTCTGACCTGTTTGCAAGTCATTTGAGCTTCAGATAATCCACTTCTGTATAATCCTCCATTACTGTGTGCCTTATGGTTTTGACTCTGGATCCCACTTCTGACACCATGTTGCTCGTCTCATGTATTGAAATATGACGATGAAGCTTGGGTGTTCATTAAAGTAGTTTATTACATACAAACACATCAGAATGGATAACCGGAACATTAAACTTAAATGAACTAACTGGTCACTCAGAATGGTACTCTTGCTTCCACGTGCTCAGTACTTATATGCACGTGCCCCACTGACTGATCTACAGTAATCACTACCTCATCTTTGAGCTAGGCTGACATGATCATTTTGTCTATGACGTAAGCTGACACCAGTGCCCCATTGGTGATACAGGTTGGACATCTGTGCCCCATTAGTGAGGGCTTTATTGTTACAGCAGTGATGCAAAGTGTTAACCATGGCCCCATCAGTGACTTAGACTGACGTCGCTGTCCTGTCAGTGACTCAGGTTGACCACAGTGAAACAGAACAGTAACCATTGTCCCATTATTGAGCTAGGTTAAAATTACTAGCCCATCAGTGATACGAGCTGACATCACTGTTTAGGTCACTAACCAGGGCTGGCATCAATGTCATGTCAGGTAGGTCTGTAACTGGGACTGACATCAGTGTCACATCAGTGACCCATTCTTGTACCACTGTCTCATCAGTAACTCAGGCTGACAGAGTTTCAAATCAGTGACCTGGACTGAAATCAGTATTTTGTTAGTGTTCCAGACTAGCACCAACGTCCGATCACCAGGCTGACTGAATTGTCCCATCAGTAACCCAAGCTGATACCAGTGTCCCATTGATGACACAGGCTTATACCAGTGTCCCATCAGTGACCAGTCTTGGCAACATTATGTCTGTGGCCCAGGCTGGCAGCACTGTGCTGTTAGTGATCCCAAGATGCCAGTACTGCCTTTTAGTGACTCCAGACCAATGTCATTGTCCTCTCAGTGATGTAAGGCTGATACCACTGTCCTGTCAGTGATTCAGTGTAGCAGTACCATCTGTACTTTGATCCAGTTATCTGCCATAGCCTTGACTGTGAGCACTAATCATCATTAATGTGGGCAGACACTGCTGTCCTCTCTGTTTAATATAGGGTGGCGGAACTGTTCATTAATGGTATAGGTTGCACATATACCAGTGTACCATCATTGGCCTGCTTTGACATGAGTCTTCCTTCAGTGGGTGAACTTGTGCCATCACTGTCACTTTAAGCCTTAAGGTTGAATTCACTGTTGTAAGTGATGCAGGATGGGATCCCCATTTAGCCCATAACCCAGTGTGGCAATTTATTTAATATTTCTTTATTTGAAGTAACTGGACTATACCTAGTTTGTATTACAGGAATCAAAAACAAAATAAAGGAGGAGAAAAGTGCCACTGGAGACTAATATACAAAAATACTGCACTTTTCAAGTAACGAGGCAGATGCGATACATGTGATTTTGCTGTTCTTTTTGAATAAAGTGGTGTTGGCTTGTATCGTATCTGGTCATTCTTTGAAAAGTGTAGTATTTTTGTTACAGAAATGTTTATGACCTCAGGTCTTGTCCGGATACTGGAATTGCATGGCTGGTGCCTTTGGCACCCTCTAGTGAAGGCAGCAAACTGTTCCCTACCCACAATTTCTTGTCCCTGCTCCTACTGCATTTTTAAGGTCTCATAGCCACCATTAAGACAACAATGTCTCCAAGCAACTTGAGTATTCATAGAGTGTAATTCAAACTTTTTGGTTCATCTGTGCTGACTTTTACTTGTCATTTGATTTAGCATTGGATCATTTTTCAGCAGCAGCTTCTTCAGCAGTTTTATGATCTGTTTTACTCTGTTTTCTTCCCTGTTAATTCTTCCTTCAGTCCCCCTGCTTACCCATTTGTTTCTTGTGCCATTAGCTACTTGCCTGTTAATCTTTTCTGGTGTTTAAGGACAGAAGTGGTGTTTGTTGTAGTACTACTTGGTTTGAGAGTTAGTTTGTTGTGTGCAAGATGGAAAGGAAAGGCAAATCTGAGTTTAAGAAGCTTACGTTTTGTGGGCATAAGTCCCCCTCCTCCCCCAGGACCCACATGATTTATGTTTAATGTGCTGAAGTGTTTCCCACTTAACTAGTGGTTGTGCAGTTTGTAAGGACTTTAGTTCTAGGATTCTAGATGAACACCAGAACAAACTTGTGATAAATGTCCATCCGGGTTGTGCAGCAACTATATCTGCTTTGGTGTTTATGCTGGGGAAAAAAATGGAAGAAAGCTTAGGGATCCGCCCATGGTGGAGGAGCTAGCCTCAGATAAAGCCCTTAGGGTTTCTGCTCCTCTTCCTTGCAGGAGAAACCCTCAGTCTGGCTACTCCTACTAAGCCTTCTTTTACAGGAGTCCTCAAGTGCTACAGGAGGCTCAATGCTGAGATGGTGTCCAGGCCGTTTTACCTCTGAGAAGAAACTCTCCAAGCTAATTTCATCCAGACCTCCTTCATTGGCTTTGTTCGGATCTCGTACTGCTGCACGAAATCCAACCTAACCGAAACCAAAACAACCGAACACACTTTAACGAAAATACTTTTCACCGAAAAAGCACTTTTGCTAAACTGTGCAAAACAAAATATAACAAAGTTAAAAAAAATATGTATATGTATATATATATATATATATATATATATATATATATATATATATATATATATATTACTCATGTTTACGCAGGGGGGCACCCCCCATGTGGGGAGCTGTGCCCCCACACCCCCCTACTTTTATATTCTCACTCCGAGATCGCACTGCAATGGGGAAAAGATGAGGATCAACAATACAGATGGAATGTTATGGTAAGATATAACTTCTTTTTCCCTTATCCCCACTGTATTAAGATCTCAGCAACAGCAATTCCCCCACGTTTTTCTTTTCTTTTTTTTTCTTTTTTTTTTTTAGCACACTTTCACAAAAGTGCTTTTTTGGTGAAAAGCACTTTCGCGAAAGTGTGCTCAGCCGTTTCACATTCGGTGAAACAGCCATTCGAGGAACAGTACAGATCCCCTTTGCTTAGGTTTCATAGATCCCTCAAGGATCCAACGCAGGTGGATTATGTGTATGCAGCCCTTCCATCATTTATGCTCTGGACCCAGTCTTGGCACTGGCAGTTACAGAATCAGCACCCACTATCATGAAGGGATCCTTGGTGAAGAGAAACTTTATTTTTCTCACACTCTTGGCTTCCATACCAGTACCATCAATGCCATTCTCTTCAGTGCTGGCCATTACTAGGTCCCTGACAGTCAGATTTGAGTTTTCGGCACCAGAGGCTGGCACCGATGGCCTCAGTATCGTTCTCGGTGTCTGAGCACTCTGCATTTAATGCTTCAGGACCAAAGACCCTGATTTGGTATATGCGACAGAGACATTGGTGTTGGCAGTCATCACAGACCTTTCTATGTCAGGTCCAATTCAGACTTTGTTGGCACCAGTGGTTCTGCTCCTGAGCACTTTAATGGAGTCCACAGTGTAGAAGGGAGCTACTATTAGCTTCTTTATGCCTGTTGTAGCAGTACCAGTGATTCCACCCCAAGGTAACACTGAAGTTGGAAAATTGAGTCTTCCATGATCCATACTTCCTCAACACCAGAAGAGCTCCAGGCCTGGATCCAGAGAGCACTCTTCCCATGAGTATTCAGATGAGAACTTCCATCACAGCTTCCAGAGGAAGAGAAAGTGCAAGAGGAAGCACATGGACTCCCTTCGGAGTCTCCAACTCCAGACATAGATCTGGATGAGGAGGCAGTTTCTCTAAAATCCCCTCCAGAGGACACTACCTTCAGTGAAATTTAATTTGACCATTACACTCCACCTCCCCTTAGAAGCAGATATACCCGGAGGCCTGTAACTCCATTCCCCCAGCAGAATGGGTAGTGCTGTCCCCAGGTAAACGTCTGGATATTGTCTGCAGCAAAGTGAGGAAGGAGACAGACTTAGTTGAAACCATTTCATCCTCCAAAGGCAGGCCTTATTGGAACAAAAGGCCTGTCATTGACTCCATCTTCGTAGCCACTAAGAATGACATCCCAGAAGATGCCCAAGCCATTCATTCCCCCTAATATGGATTCCTGAAAGATGAAAAGGCTATGGAAGCTAGTGTATGTGCCAATATGTTTACTGTGAGGGCTTTAAACTACATGGAGCATATGGTTAATTTTCAAAGTGATTCCCCAAATGAACTAACTGCCAACTAGGAAACTCTGATCTGAATTGGAGATCTAGGTGACCACTGTGAGCACTGTATTCTCTGTGATCATGTGCCTCTTACATAATGCAACAGATGAGGCAGGTAGGGTAGCATGCTCAGGCCTGATTGTGAGGAGCCAGGCCTGGTTGTGGCTCACTAGTGTCTTAGACTACTTCAAAGTGACACTTGCCAATGCCCCCTTTGAAGCCAATCTATTTGGGCAAAAAGTAAAAGAGAGGCTGTCTACCTATATGCACGAGGTTAAAACTCTCACTGCTGTGGGAGTTAAGTTTGTCACCCCACAAAGGACCTTCAGCAAAAACAGAAAGGGCGAAAATTGTGATTTTACAAATCCTAGCAGCCACAGCACAGACAACAGCAGGACAGTGTCTCCCAGAAGAGAGGTAAACTTCCATCCAGATGCTGCCCCAGAAGGAGAGGTGTTCACAATAATCAGGGAAGTAAGTAGGAGATCCTTTTGAGGGTTTTGCTCCTATGAGCCTTGAAAGTTTGCAAAGCTGTTCCTTTCTGGAGGCAGTTGGGAGAGCATGGGATCATAAGAAGTTACTAGGCTATTGACCCTGAGGCCATTATAAACCTAGCCAAGAGTTTAGCCTATGTTTAGACAAGTCAGCAGCCAAAGCCCCTGTCCAGCAGGGACACAGGTGGAATCCCAGGGGTGCATTTTCTATTTCCAATCCAGTTATCCAGGTTGCGCTTAAAAAGAGATAATGAGGTTACTCTGCTTGTTTTGGAGAGGGAGTCTGTTCCACAGATGGGGGAGTCTCTGGGACACAAATCTGTCCCACCAACAAGTCCTGTTAATGTCACAGACCAGGTTGAGGTCACGAATGTTGGTTACTCAATTGGAGCTTGACTTGTGGATATGCAGCAATCCTATCAAGGCGTGGTCTGAGATTGCTTTGTATGCCAGGCAGAGGTCACCTATGAGGAGTCTGTATGAAACTGAGTAGAGGGACAGGGCTTTTAGTGTATCTGTGTAGGGTAGATGTTTGAGGCCCTGGATTCTCCTGGTGAGGAACCTCTGATCTCTCCAGCTGCTGCATGTGCTTTGCGAGGTACATGCCAAAGGGGGCATTGTACTCAATAATTGGCCTTATAAGGGAAGAATACACAGATGTTATGACCTCTTTGTCCTTGGATGATGTACCCTTACTTATAAGTGGGCCATGTAGAAAGTTTTCCGTACAACGGAAGCAACATGGTGGTCAAAAGTCAGGTTGCTATCAGCCTGGGTGCCCAAATCGCTCACGGCTGATTGCATGCTTAGGACGTTATTAATGTAATAATATGTGGGGACGTCACTATCCCCAAAAAGCATGATAATGCATTTTTTGACATTCAGCTTGAGGCCATGTTTCTGGCACCAGTCATTTGTTTGGTTGAGACCCTCTTGGAGGACGTCCACATCACTTGGGGAATTGTTGACTGCACCCAACTTGCCGATATCTTTACACACACACGTGTTGATGGCCATGACGACAGATTTATAGATAAGAAAAATAATTTATACATAGAGGCTACTTTATTCCACTTTCTGCAAAACCCCTGATTCAGACTTCACAACTCCCATCAGTGTCATGCTGACGAAGACGGCCAGCGTTAAATTAGGTTTAGATCCAAGAGGTCCTACCAGACCAGAGAGGATTCGGGTTTTACTCCTGATTCTTTTTAGTAGCCAAAAAAAGGTAAAGGACCTCAGGCCAATTCTCGATATAAGTCAGTTCAATCATTTTGTAAAGAAGGAGTCTTTTCAAATGGTCACTGTGCAATCCGTACTGCTATGCCACCAGGCAGAGTGTTGGTGGTATTCTCTAGATTTTCAGAATGCTTAGCCACGGTGGTGCAGCTGTAGCGTTGTCGCCTCACAGCAAGAGGTTCTCCTGTTCATTTCTCGACTGGAGCTCCTTCTGTGTGGAGTCTGCATGTCCTCCCCGCGGTCGAGTGGCGTTCGAAAGACATGCGTGAATGGGCGTACCTTCGTTGAAGGTTGGGCGTCGGGCTGGCACCTCGGCACCGTAAAAATCTACTGCCAATCATTAGCAGACCGGAGTTCCACTGTGGTGACCCCTAACTAGGAAAAGCTAAAAGAAGAACAACCTGCACATAAAATGAGCAAACTGAGAATCCTCTGCTTCCAGGCTTGAGCTGGTCATTTTAAGTTCCAGGCCCTGCCATTTGACATTACCACAGTGTACAAGCCTGGTTGTGGCACACATGCGACTTCTAGGAATACAAATTTTTCTGAACTTAGATGATTGGATCCCGATAGCTCCATTTTTGGATCAGCTTAGGCAAACAAAAAATATTTGCTCCTAATCTGCCTGTTTTTGGATCTAGAACTAGAAGAGTCTAGTTCTGAAGAAGGACCCTCCTTCACTTCTCTTGAGAATTCAGAGGAAAGCCTGGCCTCTGCCCCCCCCCCCAGAGGATATCGCCTTTGGTGAGACTCTCCATGCTATGAGGGAACATTTCCATTGGGAAGCACAGGAATACCCTTAGTGTAAAAAAGTGAATTAGGGAGTTCCTGGATCTGCCAGAGGGCAAACCTGTTGTTGTTCCACCCATTTTGGAGGTGGTTGAGGATGTCTTCCAGGATTCCTCCTTGAATCCTGACTCTCTACCTCCAACTTCTCTTAAACCAGGCAGATTTTATAGGGTACAGGACTCCCATAAATACCTTTTCAAAAATCCTACTGCTGGTCCAGAGGTGGTCATCCCAGGACCTAAAGGGGCTAAAGCCTGTTCCTCTAGAAACTCTTTATCTGTAGATAAAGAGAGTAGAACCCTTGATAGATTTGGGGAAAATATACATATCAGGCACCCTTACTATGAGGGCTCTCAACTGTCAAGTTTCTTATGATTAAATATCAGCAAACCATCCTGGATCAGCTTAAACAAAAGGTCTCTTCACTGGAGGATATAAATCTTTCTAAAGAGCTTTTGGATCTCTGCCACTCCAGTTCTGAGGTAGCAAGGCATTCCCTACACTGTGGCTATGATGCTATGGAGGCATTTAACTGGGCAACTACCACTGACTCAGTTATTAGAAAGCATGCATCGCTTAGGGAACAATCTGTTCCTGACCATGTTAAAGTCAGCTTTCTTGATGCTCCCCTTGACAAAGAATTCCTCTTTGGACCTAAAGCTGAGGCTGCTCTTAAAAAGGTGTAGGACAAAGCTAAGTCTATGCATACTGAAAAACTTCTTCCAAGTTCAGCTTCCTAGGTTTAGTAGAAATTTCCCCACTAAACAC
The DNA here is from genome assembly GCF_019279795.1 of Protopterus annectens. NCBI lineage: Eukaryota > Metazoa > Chordata > Ceratodontiformes > Protopteridae > Protopterus > Protopterus annectens. The sequence continues at coordinate 1,427,537,809 of NC_056746.1, read as the reverse complement.
TGTTACCTTTCCTCCCAACCTAGAGAAAGACAGAGGAAAACCCAGCTGGAAAGGACTCATAGGCAGCAGCAACATTTGCAGAGACCCAGGCAGTGGACCTCCGAAACTACCAGGCAAGGGAGTTTTAGGCCCCAGGCTTCTGCCAGAGAGCAACAGTGACACCTCCACCCCTACAAGACTAGGAGGAAGGCTGTCCCTGTTCAAACAAAACAGAACTTGAGACAAGTGGGTTCTAGACATTATTTCATATCTTTACAAACTCACTTTCAAAGAGCCTTTAATATACTCTGGCTGTCCAGATATTCCTCAGAGTCAAAAAACAAAGGCCCTTTCTCAAATCCAGATTGTGTGTGCTCAATGCTCAGTGGAACCATTTCGATAACATCAAAAAGGCAAAGGGTTCTACTCCAGGCTATTCCTGGTCCCCAGAAAAGAAGAGTCTTAGCATGTTATCAAAGACCTGTCCAACATCAATCAGTTTCTCCTGTTTCCAAAATTCAAAATGTTGACTCTTCAAAAACTCCTGCCCAAGATTGCCTCATGGGCCTTTATGGTTTCTCTGGATCTAAAAGATCCCTACCTGCACATCCCAAGTATAGAATCACACAGAAGCGTTATTCACTTCAGAGCAGGTTCCAGTCACTATCAGTTTTCAGCACTGTCCTTTGGCTTGTCTATTGCTCTAAGGGTTTTCACCAAGTGCTTAGCCCCTGTAGTTGCCTTCTGCAGGACCAGAGGGATCCGAATATATTCCTACTTGGACGATTGCCTGATACAGGCCACAAATCTATCAAAACTTCACAAGGATCTGAAGTTTACCCAAGACCTTCTGGCCGCCCTGGGCTTCACAATAAATCTGCAAAAATCCAACACTGTTCCAACCAACAGTATAGTTTTCCTGGAGGCACTCCTGGACTTGTCACTTCAAAAAGCCTTTCTTCCTCCAGACACGGTCTCCTTTTTGACCTGCCACTTTCAGTGAATCCAGCAGAAACAGTGCATCTTAGCTAGAGAGTCTCTCTGAGCATTGGGATACATAGCATCTTGTATCTTCACAGTTCCCCTGGCCAGGCTGCACAGGAGGAAATTCCAGTGGTACCTCAAAATGTATGGTGCCGGCACTCTCAGCCACTGATGACAGTTACAGCTGATTCCTTGTCTCAAAGAGGAGTTTCTATGGTGGCTACAGGCTTGTGCCCAAAATCAGAGCCTTCCATTCAGATTCACTCCCCAGGGCCAAACTCTTACCACAACCTCAGAGACAGCCTGGGGGGGGAGCACTTTCAACACCTCCAATCCCAGGGGAAGTGGAAGGGTCAGTTCAAGGACAGGCACATAAACTGGTAAGAGCTTATGGCAGTGCTAAAAGGCCTGATAACTTTCAAGATAAAATGGGAACCAGGGATTCCGTTAGTCAAAACAGACAACACCACAGTTCTGTGGTACTTAAACAGGCAGGGGGGCACACACTCTTATCCTGCATGCCACCTAGCAATGCAGGTTTGGGAAACTGCTCAGTCTGTGGGGTTGCATCTCCTGGCATAATACCTTCCAGGGGCTTAAAACACTCTAGCAGATCACTTCAACAGAAACTTGATGGATCCCCACGAATGGCATCTGCACTGACAAATATTTCTCAGTATGGCCCAACAATGGGGAGTCCCACAGATAGACCTCTTCGCCAACAAGGAAAAGGCTCAACTGGAAAGTTTCTTTTACAGGATCAAACTGAAATCAGACTGGGGAACAGATGCCTTCTCCTTCCCTTGGACTCATCTCTTCATTTATGCATTACAGCATTTACCCCTATTACCTCGAGTGCTTCTAAAGATAAGGGAGGACAGCCCAAGAGCAATACTGACAGCCTCAGAATGGCCCAGGTAGCACAGGTATACTCTTCTTCTTGAACTAACCAACCAGAGTCCATGGCTCAGGGAGTCGACCCTCTCACACAGGACAAGGCAAGGATTGTGCACCACAACCTGCAGATACTTAGGCTTTCAGCACAGATAATTCCACAGCGTGCAGGAACATGCTTACCGTAAGCAAACAAATTCAGGACATTCTCAAAGAATCCAGGAGACCTAGCACTGGGAAATCATACTTAGCTAAGTGGAAAAGATTGTCCATCTGGTCCCAGCAGCAGCATCACAATGCAGATTACTACCATTCTAGATTACCTGGTTAGACTGGTTGATAAAGGCCTTTCCTACTCCTCCATTAAAATTCATGCATCTGGCATTTCGGGCCTTCATGCTCTTCCTCCTGTCTTTTCCCATCCCCTGTTAAGAAAATTTCTTAGGGGAGTCATCCACATCAGAACCCCCAGGAGGCAACCTATCCCTCCATAGGACCTTAACTTTGTTCTGGAAAAATTGGCAGTGCCTACTTTTGAACCTGCAGCCTCTGCCCAGCTGAAGTTTCTAACTTGGAAAACTGCCCTGCTGCTGGCTATCACCAGACCAGGAGGGTCTGAACTGCAGGCTGTCATAGCGGTGGAACTATTCCTCATCTTCTACCCAGACAGGATATCCCTCAGAACTAACCGTTCTTTCTTGCCCAAGGTGGTCACTGACACTTCTCTAAATCAAGCCATTCACCTGCCTGCATTCTTTCCTAACCTGCAGAACAAAGGGGAAAAAATTCTCCATTCTTTGGATGTGCATAGGCAGCTCTGTTACTGTCTTGACAGAACAAGAGCCTTGGGAAAATCTGACCAGCTTTTTGTGACCTTTGTCCTGGGCTCTGAGAGCAGTCCAGCTTCTTAGTAGGCTATCTCAAAATGGAGCTCTCCCCATATCTCTTTTTGTTACAGCCATCATGGCAAAAAAGCTCCTGAGGCTGTCAGGTCACACTCCACTAGGGCTACTGCAATCTCTGCTGCCTTCTTGAAAGGGGTCCCTACTAAGGACATCCTGTAAGCTGCCGCCTGGTCATCTATGCATACCTTTACCAAACACTATCACTTGGTAGCCTTTTCTAGGTCCAGAGCAGGATTTGCCACTGCCATCCTCTGCTCTCCTTAATCTCCTTCCTCTCTCTTTCCAACTTTGGGAATCTTCCCACAAGTCAGGACTGCAACAGTGAAACACAATGAACATAGTACAGTTGTGTACACTTACCATAAATGTAGATGTTCGAGTGTATTCACTATTGCACTCTTCTTTCCCTCTCTCCTCCTCCCTTAACCTACTAGGTACTATACTTATAACCTCTTTTCTAGCCAAGGGAACCCCCCTTGGTCTCTCTTCCTGTAAGGGTTCTCTTCCTTATTTCCCTACTCCTACCTGTTAGGGGACAAGAAAAAAAAAGGATTTCATGACGTAGGCTGGCTCCCTATATACCCAAGCATACTGACATCAGTTAGGGTGTCTGCCAGCCTTAGAAGGAGGAAAGAATGTTCTCTGGTATTGGGTCAGTTAAGGGCTTTCATGGCAGGAAATCCCACAAGTCAGGACAGCAACAGTAAATATACTTGAACATCTACATTTGTGGTAAGTATATACAGATGTACTTTCTAGCAAATGTGCAATCAGTTATGGCTCAAGCTATGTCCATGCCTTTCCTTTGTAACCTTCCACTTGATAAAATTACTGCAGTGGCCAGTCGGTCTTTGCATATCTTTGCTAAACATTACAGTCCTAATTCTGTTTATAAAATGAAAGTATAATTTGGAGTGGCCATTCTCCATGATTTAGTGGGTTAGGCCATCTTGGGTAGCTAGGGGACTGTATACTGCAGTTCCAGTGTTAGCACAGGACCTGAGAAATACGCAAGTTACGGACTTGCCTGAAAGTTAGATTTCTCTTGTCTTTGTCCAGACACTGGAACAACTCATCCTTCCCCCTCCCCAAACTATAATTTATGAGGGGATCTGTGAGAGACCAAGACCTTAGGGGTGAATTTGTGATTTCCCATCCATTTGTCCAAATTGCATTTGAATAGACTTAAGGAAGAGTTTCACATGAATGGGGAGTCTATTCCAGAGAAGTTGTATTCTCTGAGATGCCATCTGTCCCTCCACCATGTTTTGTTTCTGTTTAAATGCTAGGATTTATTTATTTATTTTTTTGCATATGTGTAGCAGATCTAGCAGGGTTGGATCGGAGAATGCATTGTAAGTTAGGTATAAATCGTCCCAAAGCAGTCTGTAGGAGACTGAGTACAGGGACAGGGTTTTGAGGAGGTCCACATAGGATATATTGTTTACACCCTGTATTCTTTTAGTGAGGAACCTCTATGGTCACTCCAGCTGTTTTAAATGCCTGGTCAGGTACATGCCGAAGGGTGCATTGTACTCCATTAATGCAAAACTAGGGGGGTGGCATAATGGTTAAGGTGTTCATCTTATTGACACAAGGTGCAGGGTTCAAGTCTCACAGTGGGTAATTGGCTAGGCTTAAAAAATGGTCCACAGGGGCAGTTAGCCTAGTACTAATCTATAAATCTTTGAAGTGGGAGGTTGGCATAATGGGTAAGGTCCTTGTCTTATAGACATAAGGTGCAGGGTTTGATTCCCACAATGTGTAATTGGCTGGGTTTAAAATGGCCCTCATAAGGGCAGTTAACCTAGTACTAATCTATAATCTTATAAACTCTATGGAAATATCTAGAAAATCCAAAAGTCAGTGCATCAAACATCAGTTTTACACTCTGAGATCTTGTAACTGAAAATGAATGTAGATAAATACCTTAAATAAGAAAACTGTTTCACATTTCCTCCCACTAATTAGCCAACAACATTTAAGATGTCAAGAAAAAAATCTTTGAGGACTTTCAATAAAACAAAAAAGTTTTGCAAGATGTGATCTAGGCTGAAATGGATATGACAAGAAACTATATAAAAGTTCAGCCTGCCAAACGGTGTATGCATGTAACACAAAAGGTGGAACTAGACATTTAACAAAAAGGTGTTATACATAAAAGGTGGGAATACTAACTTTAATATCTTTAAATGTCAATGGTCTCACAGATAAATACACAAAAGAAAGAATAGTGAGCTGTATTAAAAAAAGTAGAGTGTGAATACAGTGCAATGGAAAAGTATTTGCCCCTTCCTAATTTCTTATTTTTTGCATGTTTGTCACACTTAAATGTTTAAGATCATCAAACAAATATAAACTTTAGACAAAGATTCATAGGTAGGTAGGTACACAGGTAGTTACTAGGTTATCGGCCCAAGGGTCTACTTAAGCCTAGCCAACAAGGTTCCCTGGCTTACACCACCCAAGAAAGTTCCTGTGCCACTGTCAAGCAGATTCACAGAAGTGATTCCCAGGGTAAGATAACCCAAGTAAACACAAAATGCAGTTTTTTAAATGATGATTTTATTTATTAAGGGAAAAAACTATCCAAACCTACATGGCCCTGTGTGAAAAAGTAATTGCCCCCTAAACCTAATAACTGGTTGTGCAACCCTGAGCAGCAACAACTGCAATCAACCATTTGCGATAACTGGCAATGAGTCTTTCACATTGCTGTTGAGGAATTTTGGCCCACTTTTCTTTGCAGAATTGTTTTAATTCAATCATATTGGAGGGTTTCCAAGCATGAACCGCCTTTTTAAGGTCATGTCACACCATCTCAATTGGATTCAAGTCCGGACTTTGACTAGGCCACTCCAAAATCTTTATTTTGTTTTTTTAAGCCATTCAGAGGTGGACTTGCTGGTGTGTTTTGGATCATTGTCTTGCTGCAGAACCGAAGTGCGGTTCAGCTTGAGGTCACAAACTGATGGCCGGATTTGCTCCTTCAGGATTTTTTGGTAGAGTGCAGAATTCATGGTTCCATCAATCACAGCAAGTCATCCAGGTCCAAAAGCAGCAAAGCAGCCCTAGACCATCACACTACCACCACCATGTTTGACTGTTGGCATGATGTTCTTTTTCTGAAATGTTTACTTTTACGCCAGAGGTAACAGAACGCACACCTCCCAAAAAGTTAAACTTTTTGCTTTGTCAGTCCAGAGAGTATTTTCTCAAAAGTCTTGGGGATCATCAAGATGTTTTTTGGCAAAAGTGAGATGAGCCTTTATGTTCTTTTTGGTCAGCAGTAGTTTTTGGCTTGGAATTCTGCTATTTTTGCCCAGTTTCTTTCTTATGGTTGAGTCATGAACACTGACCTTAACTGAGGCAAGTGAGGCCTGCAGTTCTCTGGATGTTGTTCTGGATTTTTTTGTGACCTGTTTGATGAGTCATCGCTGCGCTCTTGGGGTAATTTTTGTAGGCCGGCTACTCCTGGGAAGGTTCACCACTGTTTCATGTTTTCTCCATTTGTGGATAATGGCTCTCACCATGGTTCGCTGAAGTCCCAAAGCTTTATAACCTTTTCCAGACTGATAGATGCCAATTACTTTGTTTCTCATCTGTTCCGGAATTTCTTTAGATTGCAGCATGATGTATTCCTTTTTGGGATCTTTTGGCCTACTTCACTTTGTCTGACAGGTTCTGTTTAAGTGATCTCTTGATTTAACCGGTCTGACAGTAATCAGGCCTGGGTGTGGCTTGTGAAATTGAACTCAGCTTTCCCAAAAATGTGATTAACCACAGTTACTTCATGATTTAACAAGGGGGACAATTACTTTTTCACATAGGACCATGTAGATTTGGATAGTTTTTTCCTTAATAAATAAAATCATCACTTAAAAATAGCATTTTATGTTTACTTGGGTTATCTTTGTCTAATATTTACATTTGTTTGATGAGCTGAAATATTTAAGAGTGACAAACATGTAAAGAAATAAGAAATCAGGAAAGGGGCAAATACTTTTTCATCACACTGTAGTTATGTTACAGAAGACGCACTTGGAAAACACTGAAAGTGTGAATTTGATAAAGAAAGGTTTTCAGGATGGTTATTCAGCAGAATATCTGGGGCAAAGGAAAAGAGGAGTATTTATATTAATTGCATGAGGAGCTCCATTAGTAATAGAAGATAAAGGGGCTAGTGGAAAGGGAGGTGGATTACACTGCCATGTATATATATATTCCACCTAAAACTGCCATAATGGAAATTGAGCTTAAGAAAATTCTGGGTGAAATAATCAGCTTTTAGCAAGGAATGTTACTTATAGGTGGGGACTGGAATTTGATTTGATTTACAGTGGTGAAGATGTGTCGGGGGGACAAAAGGAAAAGAATGACAAAGGAGGGTAGATATTTGAAGAAATGTATGAAAATATTTGGCGTGGAAGATATGAATTCAGTACTAGGAGTTCGGAGTGAATTTACATATTATTCCTCAAGGTAAAAAAACTGGGCTAGGTTAGACAGATACACACCCAATAACTATTTGAGATCCTGTGCCAGTAATAACTAAAATAAAAACACAGGGTAATGAAATAAATATGAGACACTGGCGCTGTACCACCCGTCAGTTAAAAAGAGGAATTTAAGGAATTGGGTAGTTGAGATTATTCAGGAGGTATTCGTGAGGATAGAAATTACTTATGAAAATATAGTTAGGGAATGGGATACAATTAAGGTGGAATTTAAAAATAAGTTAGAAGTAAAAGAAAGGGAGCTATGGCTAAGAAGTAACATGAATTGTTTAGAGGGACTGGCAAATGTAAAAATAGTGCAGAATAGGGAAATCTCACAGAACAAGAAGAGGATCAGCTGTAAAATGCTAAGCAGAAAATAAGGGATTACCTTGATAATATACACAGGTTTAGAAAGACTGCTGTTAAACATCTGTTTTTTGATAATAACACTAGAGCACAAAAACTTTTAGCACAATGACTCAGGCAACAGAAAGTAGAAGGGGTTGTTGCCAACCTTAGGGAGCCTATAACAAGGAAGGCAACAAGAGATCCTGTAGAGGTATTGGAAATATTTCAGAAATTTTATGAAAGTCTGTACTGCAGAGAAATATGGAAATCGAGAAAAGATAGAAATGGAAATATTTATTGAAGAATTAAATATGCCACAGTTAGAGGTATATGAGACTCGATTACTAACAGGATAGAAAGAGATGAGATAAAAATCATGATATGTAATCAGTCTACAGGAAAGTCCCCAGGAATAGATGGTATTCTTGTGAAAGTTTGGAAACTAGGAGGGAAAAAACTGAAAGATCTAGAAGGTTTTGTTTAACAATATTTTAAGAGAAGAAGTATCAACATCCTGGAAGAAAGTGGTGGCAGCTGTAATAGCTAAAGAGAGCAAAGTTCTTTCAGATCCAGCTTCATACAGGCCCATTTCAATACTAAATAATGATTGTGTTTATCTCTATATTTGCTAAAGGAATGATAAAAATTATGCCAAAATTGATAGATATGGATCATTGTGGTTTTGTGGAGGGGAAGCAAACATTTGACAGCATAAACAAAAGCTTGATGATCCAGAGGGAAGCGAATATAAGAAAATACCATTATTTTTGTTGATGGGTCTTGATGCAGCAAAAGCATTTGACACAGTACGCTTGGACTTTATGAGCAGGGCAATAGAAGCATCTGCATCTCTTAAAAAAAAAAATTACAGGGTTGATTAGGAGGACAGATGAGGGATTGGATGCGAAAATTAAAGTGGATGCAGTCATGTCTTATAATTTCTGTTTGAGCAGAGGAACCAGGCAGGGGTGTCCTCTTTCCCCTTGTTATTTGCAGTATATTTAGAACCACTGACAAAGAAAATAAGGGACTCAGAAATTCAGGGATATAATTGGTATGGTACTTAAGAAAAGCTGTCTTTGTTTGCAGATGAACTTAAGGATATAATTGGTATGTTAGTCAAGAAAAGCTTGCTGATGGCATTATTTTATACCTGCCAAAACCAGAAAGACACATTACAGTGTTGTGGAACATTTTGAGACTGTTTCAAATCTGTTAGGGATAGAAAGTTAATGAAGCTAAAACAAAGGCAGTAGCAGTAAATTATGCACCCACATATGACTTGGTTCAACAGTATCCATATTTATGGTGACATGATAAAATGAAGTATTTAGGAGTATGGATTAAAAAATGATTCTGGTGTGGCAGCTAAGCATATGTGGGAAGAGACTAAAAAGAGTATACAAAAACTGAGAAAATGGAAGCTTTGTTATATAGATATGGCTAGTAAGATGCAAGCAGTTAAAATGTTTTTAGTCCCATTTGTCTTATACGCAGTACAGGCATATTTTATCAACCAAAGGAGAAGTTGTAGATGGCAATTAATTAAGAGCTGAAGGGCTTTAACTGGGGATGGAAGATGGCAAGATTCAAGTGGGATAAGATGATAATTCCAGTAGATCAGGGTGGATTAGGATTACCCAATATGAAGGCTCATTTCAGAGCTACACAGTTAAGGCTCCTATACATTGCACAATCAGAAACTATAATTCAAAGTGGAAAGGGATGATGATATAACAGGGAGGGAAGCTCAAGAAACAAGGAGAGACTGAGATTTTGGATGCAGGCCTTTAAGGAGAATAATAATAATCATACAGAATATTAATATATATCTATAAAGTAGCAGAAAGTATCCTAAGAACTAAGCCAACACGGGAAAGGAGAAAGGAGATTCTACCGATAGGGATGACTGCAAGTAGGGACATAGACAATAGGCAGAAGGGGTCTGGAATTTATTGGAGAAAACCAGCAAAGGAACCAAGGTATTAAGAGCATATAACTAGCTAGGGAAAATGATAGACTTGGGAAGGTGCCAAGAATTTATTTGGACTGCAGGTTAAAGATTGCCTTCCCTATCAGGGACTGATATCAGAGTATAGGCAAAGAGAAAGAAATGGGGGTAGGTCCTAAATGAAAGACCAGCACTGGTAGAGTTTTTAGTAGACTCTAGAACAGAAGCTGCCATTAAAAGAGGAATAATTAGTAGAGCATATAAAATATTACTTGATGACTGTAAGAATCAATCAGAGGAGGTTAGAAAGGATTGGGAAGAGAGCTTGAGTAAGCAATTCACAAAGAAACAATGCAAGTATATATATATATATATATATATATATATATATATATATATATATATATATATATATATATATATATATAATGTCTCTGAAATATGCAACAAAATCTTGGAGATTTAGGATTTTTGCTTGGAAATGTTTACATACATATTTTTATATCCCAAGTAGACTCCAGAAATTTTTTCCTCAGGTAGACAGCAAATGTTGGGGATGTGACAGGGAAGAAGGAGGTAATTGGGAACGTATTTTCTGAGAGTATGGCTAGTTGGCAGACTTTAAGGATTCCTTGCGGGATGCAGTGTCTGAGATGCTGGATGGCCAGATTGGTGTGATGATGGAGATGATTTTTCTGAGCTATGACAGAATCGGAATTGTCTAGACATGGTAAGTTCTTGCTTTCTCTAATTATGATAGTTGCCAAAAAAGCAATTACTAGAAAATGGAAATCAAAATCTAAACCAACTATACTAGAAGTAGTATATATAGTAAAAGAGATAAAACAACTGGACTTGAGATATTTTTAGAAAAGAGTAGGAGTAAACAACATAGGAAAAAATGGGAATTGTGGGAACAATACATACAGGGGAGGAATGGGGTTTAAAAGAAGGCAGGACTTATATGAGCTATGTAGTGTTTGAAAATTATTGGGTAGATTATAAGTGATGTATAAAGATTGCAGCTGGGAGTGTGTCAGTATGGTTTGTGATGTAACATGCTTGCAACTAGGATTATGTCGGTGTAGTTTGTTTATATAAATGTATGATTGCCTATGATTGCCTATGTCATAAGTGATGGTTTAAAAAAAGATGTATCTCGTTTAAAAAAAGGGTAGGAATTGAATAATTTATGCAATGTTGCTTAGGTTACATGATATGTAGCAATATATGTGAAGTCTAATGTTTGCAAACATGAACTTGTTAATACAATTTGATTACTTTTATATAAATGTAAATTTGCCTGTGTCGCACATGATAATTCAATAATGTTGTTTAAAAAAATGTTTGCAGTAAAAATTTAAAATACAGTTACTGTAATATAATACGATGAAAATCACAAAGTAATAGAAATATCTAAACATTAAATGAAGAAAATCCAAAACTCAATGTAGTCAAACAGCATTTTAAACTCAGAGCTCTTGTATCACACCTAGTTAAGCAATTTATTCATTTATTAAATCAATTTGATAACCGGGATCTAAAGTGAAGAGGGAGCGTGTAGTGTAAAAAGGTAGCAAAAGTAAGGAAAGTGGACAGAGAGCTTCATTATTTACAATGTGGTAAAAGATGTCAACACATTAGTTTATAGAAATAATAAAAGTGGAAGAAAGCCATGCCTGAAGTGGGGAGTGGGAGATTAGGTGATATGTCCAGTGGGAAAGCATTTGTAATTTGACACTGACTTGAGATGATCTTTAAGAAGAACACAGAATGAGAGATAAAAAGTGAGATATTTAAGATTTGGAATGAGAGATTCCCAGAGTTTAGGGCCTAGGATGGAGAAGATGTGGTTGGTACAATGAAGTCTGGATCTGGAACATTGAAAAATTGGATCTGAGTGGTTAAGACTTTTTTAGATCATAACTGGGTGTTTGTCTGAACAGGTTTGATTTGAGGCAAGGGAAGTTTTCTTTGAGGAGCTTGTAGTGTCTGGATGCAAGTAGAAGTTTGCCATTTTTTTTCACATGTAGCCAGTTGGCTTTATTAGGTGTGGCACGGTGGTGCTCATTTCTAGCTCAGAGGATAATAAAGTGGTGAATGGAGTTGGTTATAGTTGGAGGGTGGTGGAATTTTTCTTGGATGCTGCTGCAACTAGCGGAAGTCTATGTTCTAGTTAGGCTAGTAGAATGCCTTTGCCTGTGGCATTCCTGGTTTAAAAGTGTACGATAAAAGATGTAAATATTTTGTGAACAATAAAAGCTATTAATGCTGTGCAAATAGTAATGTTATCAGTAAGAAGTGTATTTTACTGCAGTTATAGTGCATTCATACTCTTTTCCACAATATATGATAGTATATTATAATACACACAAATCCAGAGTTATATTTCTTGCTTAACGAGCACAAACAGACTGTTATATCCTGGAATTAGTACAACTTAGACATATTGTTAGAACACTTTTGTTAACCATACAAAAGTTTCATGTGACAGCAAGAAATTCTTCCCTGAGTGCAGGTTTATTGATGTGTTTACGTAAATATGGAAACATATGCTTGATTGTATAGTTAGCAATTTAAATAACACTGACAGTCACTCAAAATATGCAACTTGCAATGCAAATATCAATGACAAGGTTTCTTCAACAATGTCCAAGGTTTCACATAATATCATGCAATGGTTTGTAACTAACCTCGTATTTGAAGTATTAAGTATATGTGGAGATATTGCATATTTTCATAATTACTAACAAACAGCTAGCAGTTTATCCAGTATAATATGATGTAAGTGGAGATTGACAAAGAGTTTCTTGTTTCCCCTCCATGGCATTTCACACCATACCCTTCTTAGCATGTAGGTCTGTCAGTTAAGAAAATACGAACAAAGTTTGAACATATGAATAATAAGTGGCAAACAATGAATAATTTCTGTACTGCAGGGCATCCTGCATTAACGGTCCTAGTGCCATTTTGTCAATCCGTAACCTTTCTAATACTGTCTGTTATTAGTTGGTAAGTCACTTAAGTTAAAGAAACCAGCCCCAAAAGATTTGGGCACCATAAGGAGCTAATAGTGGTATCTAGAAGTATACAAAAGGTGCCATTTGATGAGAAAGGAAGTCAGCTTGTGTATGCCAGAGGGGTCCAGGTTTGAATGAAATATAATCCACTTTAAGTGAGGGAGGTGTGGGAAATCAAGTGGGAGTTTATTAATGAAAATGAAAAAAAAGAAGGGGAGAAAAATTAGAGGCCTGATGGACTCCTTTGAAACCAGAGAGAGTGGTTTGAAAGTGAACAGAGAAGTGCCATTTGGAAGGGTAATTTTTGATCTAGGGAGCTACATCTGGGCTGATTCTAATTTCAGTTAGGTGACGTGTGTGTTATGTTCAACCAGATCAAAAGCTCTAGTTAGGCCTGACAATGTGAGGTATTCCCAGCTATGCCAGGAGAAGTAGGACAGTGGATGTATGGCATATGCCAGCACAGCTAGCTCAAATTTTGTAAAGAATTACATCATTTACATATCAAACTGTTTGTACAGATGCCTATGTTGAAAATGTATTTGTAAAGTGGTTTGTGTTAAAAATATATCAAGAGTGGGTCCTAAGTGTATTGTAACCGAATTAAATGTATATGTTGTATATATGTATCAAATCAGTAAAAAAAAGTAATGAGAGTGCACTTTCTAAGCACATTCATGACACGGATGACGCATATATTTTGTATGTTTATGGCTATAGATAGGATTTTTGAAAATATGAGAGGGGGAGATGTTAGAAACAAGACAGAATAACTGGAAGCAAAATGGTTTATTAGCTCAGGGGTGACCATGACATGGTTTAAATGACAGGGTTCTTATTATTACATTAAAAGCAAGACCTCTGTGTAGGTGAAAAGTTTCTGCATCCTGCATATTATTTTGAAATGTTTCATGTGTTTTATATATTTATATTAAAATAGTCATAGGTTTTTATGTATTATAAAATTAATGTCAGTTGAAGTGCTTAATATATGTATATTGATTTTTGAATGAGTACCTTCACATACATTTTTGATGAATGTGTTTTTTTCTATTGAGGGTTGGTGTAATGATGCCTTTGTGTGTATCTGTTTAAGATCAAGTCATGTGATTAGTTTGTATGGGTGGGGTATTTAATGAACTTTACTTGTTGTTTGAACTACATCTGAAGAAGCAGTTTAACTGCAAAAGCGCTTATGTACCTGTAATAATAAATTCAGTTTTTATAGCACTGGAGTATTTGGCTATCCTTGGGTCCATCTGTTTGGTTGGTGTTTTATACATATTCTGTGTTTGTGGACCTGGGTTCTAGCATAGGTCCGTGGTGGTCGCATTTTGCATAATTTGTACTATAAATAAAAGTCAGTTAAACATGTCTTTAAGTGATTCTACCGCAGTTTTTTTTTTACAGGTTTTGCCACTGATTTTCAAGTGGACACGGTGTGGGGTTTTTTTTATTGTTTTTTTTTTTTTTTCTTTTTTTCTTTTTGTGAAGTGCAATCCATGAAGTAAAAAGATCTGCCTGTGCATGAAATATACGGGAGTCTTACTCGGGTAGAATATAATTCCCAGGTTGAGTGATAAGGAATAAAAACAGTCTTGGTGTTTTATGCTTCTTGTGAAGGCTTTTGTAGATAGGTGATGTTTATTTAAAGGTTAGCCCCTAATTTACCAAGTTCACTACTTGTCCTTGGGTCTTACCTGAGCTTTTTCATTTCGGAAGTATGTTTACAGTTTACCGGTCATTTAGTTGGTTCTAGTGTTGGGTAGTTTAACATAACAATTATTAGTAAAGCAGGTTAATTTTGTTGTCACACTAGTAGTCAAGGGTTGCTGATACACAACTGTTTTACAGAATGCCTCTGCTATTAGCATTCCAGGTGCAGGTGCAGACAGAATTCCCTGTAATACACCATTAAAGTGCTAAATTGAGCCCAGTGAATTGTCATCAGGTTGTCTGAGTCTCTCATGTAGATGATATAAAATAGAAGTCTTGCAGTGGATTCCTAAGTAATTCTCATGTGACAAAGATAGATATAGGTTGCTGCTGTGCAGTTCATCACACAGTACTCCTGCTGTAAATCACACTGTTGGTCAGATTAGCTGCATTACTGAGCAGACTGCCTGGTATTGTAGTGTAAAATATGCATTTCCAGTAAAAGAACTACATGGTGCACTTCAGATGACTTCTAGCTGATTTGTGTATGTTTCCTAGAAATGTCAAAGCTGTCTTGGTAGAGTTTTACCGTTGCCTCATGCGTAGTACACTCATGAGAAAGGCTGTCACTCATACATGTTGTTGCTTCATAAAGAATTAACTTTTCTCCCAACCCCCATTCTCCCCATTGACCTTGGATATTATTATAACATTGTGGATGATGTAGGGACTACAATCTCCTGCATGGGACCTTTGGCCCACGTTGAAAACAGATTCTAAACAGTATTCACAAACCTAAGCAGCACCCACATATCTGCAGTTCACTTGTTTTCTGTTTTTTTGTCATTGCTTCTTCAAAACTGATGTATTTGTAGTAAATCAGGTAATAGCTGTCATGATAAATAGCAGCATTACATTGAATTCTTTTTTTCTCTTACAGGTCTTATCAATGAACAATTACTTTTCTGTAGGACCCGATGCACTTATGGCTCTAAATTTCCATGCTCAGCGAGAAAAGACTCCATCACTGTTTTCCAGCAGGATTATAAACAAGGTACTGTGAAACAGAAGTTGTTGTCTAACAACAATTCCACTTGTAATTAAGTAAGCAAGCAGAAATTCCCAACAGGATGAGTATTACAAGGAAGTAGTAGACCTCCCAGGGGATGTTCTACAGCTGAGAGCCTCTACATCCCTGGAGGGTACATGCCTTCCTTGTACAGCCTGGAGGGCATTATTGCACTTAAAAAAATGGGCTGCATGTTAAATTGTTTTGTTTTTGTGTTGTTAGTATATACATATTTTTTTTAGACTTGGAGTGTAAAGTAGTTTCTCTTTCTACTGTTTCACTGTTGCTGTGAGATGTGTAATTGTTTTTGGAAGACTCATTCTTCATATTTTGTATCCAAAGTATACATTTCCTTTTAGTTAGTGTGACTAGTGATGCTTGGAAGTGCAGCCATCTGCCCACAGGTGTACAGCAAGACACGCCGGTGTCCTCCAAGCAGCCTCTAGCAGTTTGCACATTCTATGTATTACCCTAGGCAGTCAGTAGCTGCTCTACATAATTCATACATTGCAGTTGCTGAGTGGTTCTACTCTATCCATTGTCACAGTTGCAAACTTGTATCTATTAGCTTCATTTGCTCATATGTAGTTACTCTGTTGGGCAGTGTATCCCTGGGAGCTAAACCTAAATTATCTCATTTAGTTACATGTACAAAACTCTGTGTTAGCAGTTTACCCCTCTGTAAGAAAATCCCCATAGTCACATTCCTTCATAGCATAACCTAATAAATGTCTCATTTATTTACATACAATTGTTGTGTCTTTCGGCTTTTCCCGGTTAGGGGTTGCCACAGTGGAACTCCGGTTCGCTAATGATTGGCAGTGGATTTTTACGTGCCGAGTTGCCAGCCCTGATTCACAACCTTCAATGAAGGTACGCCCATTCACGCATGTCTCCACACAGAAGACGCTCTAGCTGAGAGTCGAACAGGACAACATCTTACTGTGAGGCGACAACGTGTAATTCTATTGAGTCTGTGGACTGAATTGGAAGGTCAGCCTGCTTGTTTCACTTCTTTTGTCAGCCTCATAAGCACTTGGTATCTTTGAGCAGTATAGCAACTACTTTATTCTCAAAGGTACTGATTTTTTACTCAATACAAGAAATTCTGTTTGTGAGAGATGCATATCTTTAACAAATATGGGGTCCTCACTCTCATGAAAGAACACACTCTTCACTAACCTACACTGAAATGTCTTAGGTTGAAGTTGTAAAAAAAAATTCTTGCCTGAGCCTCCTACACCAATGAATACCAGGCTTCCATGAAATTTAACACAACTTCACTCTTAGGCACACTTCCTAGCAGAGAGTCCCCAAGAGTTACATCATCTCAAATCCAGGACACAGAGCGAGAGTGAGTTGTCTTTCAAGTGTCTGTATCTGTGATATCTCAAAGACCCTTCACTAAACTTATATGACTATAGTGCCTCATGGAGATGAAAAGACAGGTGGGTCTAGTCTAAGAAGAATAGCAGGGTCTCCAAACAGCTTGTGTGAAGACTGTAGAATAGATGTGTGGCAGCCATAGATGTGGAAATAAGGTACAGAATGAAATGCAGAAGTCCTGGAATTTATCTAAAGAAAGGAGTGCATGAAAAGTGGGACATTGAAAAGCCAGACCAAGCTAACAAGGAATGATGGTTGGCTAGTAAACAGACTAAGAGAGCAGTTGCAACAGTAATTTACAAAGCTGGAAAGTGGCTAAAGAATTGGAACAAAGTCCATCAGTTTGCAAGACAAAGACAGGTAGAGAAGATAGTCATCAGACACTAATCGTAAGGGTTACACGCAACAGTCAGCTAACCAGACCATAGGAAATAAAAGCAGATGGAAGTAGTACTTCCAGCAGCTTCTGAATGAAGAAAATACCACAGAAGCTTTACTGCCTCAGACACAGCCTACAGTAAAAAGAGGAAGAACAGCCCACTCTAGATGAAATAAGAACAACATTAAAGAAAATGAAGTTAGGGAAAGCAGGAGGTTCAGTTGAGGTCAGTGCAGTTATTATCAAAATTTTGGGTGAGTTATAGGGGAAATGGCTGCCGTGAGTAATCATAACTACATGAAGAGAAAGATGTATCCAAAATAACTGAAGAGTTTGCATTTTAGTGCTAGTATCAAAGAAAAAAGGGAGCATTCACAAGTCAAATATATCAAGCTGCAGTCACACTGGCTGAAAGTGCCAGAGAGGATGATTGATAAACGAATGTCCAGAGTAGTATAAAGTAAGGTGGTAGATGAGCAGTTCAAACTGACTTGATGTCTTCAGTGAGACAGTCTGTAGAGAAGAGTTTAGAGATGAGGAAAGAGTCCAACTAGGCATTCCTGGACTCTGAGATTATGACAAGGTCCAAAGAAAGCTGATTTGAGCAGTCCTACAATGGTCCAATGTTGCAGAAACATTTGTAAAGTTAAAGCAAGCTATGTGCAAGGATTTGGGCAGTCCTACAATGGTCCAGTGTTCCAGAAACATTTGTAAAGTTAAAGCAAGCTATGTGCAAGGATCCACTGATAACAAGTACACAGTGTTTGGACTCACAAAAGTGTTCCCATTAGGACTAGGGGTGCATAATGGTTCATCCCTCTGCTGTTCATACTGGTGATGGACTACATTAGCAAACAGGTCAGAGGGGACAGATCAGCAAGGCTGCTGTATACAAATGATGTGGCATTACAGGCACATTCTCAGCAAGAACGTCAGCAAAGGATGGGGAAGTAATGCAAAACTGAGGGCACATGGGATGAAACTGAGTACAGACAAGACAGTTCTCATGGCAGCAAATGGGGTGATCAGAAGAAGCTGAAAATGTAGCTAGAAGGGGCAACAATGGAATAGGTTAACAGCTTCCGGTATCTTTGAGTAGTTGTTGACGAGTTAGAAGTTTCAATGAGGAGGATGTCAAAGTTAGAATTAGAGGGGCTGCAGCCAACTGGCACAGAGTGTCATAGGTAGCATATGATAAAATAATGCCAAAGAAGCTGGAAAGTAAAGTGTACTAAAATTGTGATGCCACCAGTACTTTATGGGTTACAGAAATCTGGAAAATGAAGACAGGGAAGCTGAAGAAGCTAGAGGGTGATGAAGAAGTACCTGAGATGAGTGATAGGAGGCACACTGTGGGAAGAACAAAGAAATAATGATATCAGAGCAGAAACCATAATAGCTCCAATTGCATTGAATGTCAAAAGAGAAATGCATATGGGTGTCTTGGGCACATGTCCAGGAAAGTAGAAGAAATTTGGAGAAGAAGATTTGGGAGAGCTTTTCTTGTCCCTATAGCTGCCAGTAGCTTTAACAGAGCCATAAAAATGTAGTTTGGGCACCAAGGCCTTCAGAGATTTTTTTTTGCCTGAGGAAGGGAGGTTATAACCCTGAAAGGAAAAATGCTAAGGAAGGGAGGCTATAACCTTGGAAGGAAAAATGCTAAGAAAGAAAAATGCAATAGTAAAATGTGTCTGTATGTACACAAGTGTATACATCCACACCCTGGCAATACATCTAAAACAAAACAAGAGGAATGGAGGGAGGGGACAGCTAATGCAAACAGTGATCTACTAGAACATCTGTTGTTATAGTAAGCTTACTTGTACAACTGTGCTATGCTCAACATTAGAGCACTGTTGTAGTTGCCTAAGCTATTTGGGTAGATTACCATAGCTTAGGAACATGTAGGATGGAGAAAGAAATTCAAGAATCTTAGAAGTCTCTGGAGAATTGTCCTAGCAAAGCTTGTTCTTGAATGGGAAAATTACTCCAGTTTGTAATGTTTTGTGAAAGTATGCATTTTCTGGTTGAAGTACATTATCTACACAGGTCTATATCACGTTGTCAAACTCTTTAAAAGTTCGAACGTCATATAGTTGACACCATATTTTCGAACATTTAAAAGTTTGAACGTTTCAACTGAGATCTCTGTACAGTGCGGAATGGGAAGATTTCCCTTTTCTGCACTGTAGTGCAATCTCGGAGTTGGTATATTTAAAGAGCAGGGAGTGGGGAGTGCAGGGGGGTTTGCCCCCCCTGTTTAAACCATTCAAGTAGTTTTTTTCTTTTGTTTATTTTTTTTATTACATTTTCGAACTTGCAGATGCCCCATCAGAAAGTATGAAAGTGACCAGTGGTGTCCCTCGAGGCTCAGTGCTGGGTCCTCTCCTTTTTGGCATTTACTTCTCAGATCTCCAAGACCACTGGCTAACAAAGTTTAGAGACAGTAGCAAACTGGAGTTATTGTTAAATTACTCTATTTCACTCAAACCCTCCAAAATGAACTTAATAGTAAACTCTTGGTGTAAAAAATAGGTCCAAATTAAGTGCTAAAAAGTATGATCACATTTGGTACATAACCCCCTCCCCTTATACTGCCTAGACAATCCATATCTTCCAATGAAAATGTAGTAGTGGACAAACAAACACCTCGTTGACCCTCTTCAAGCGCAACCTTGATGAGTGAATGAGAAACCACAAATTTGTCCCGGGGATTCACCTGTGTCCCTCATTGACAGAGGCAAAAGGTGCTGACTGGGGTTTATTTTTGGGGATAAACTCTTGGCTAGGCTTCTAAGGGCCCCAGGGGCCATTAGCCTAGTAACATCCTATGATCCTAGGTGTGTGTCTGTGACCTGCAGTGGAGTGCAGTCCTGTCCAGGATTAATTCTTTGAAATGCAACTTTTGATGGCCAGGATAGGTTCCAGCGTGCCTAAAGTCCTTAACATGATAATGTAGGCATTCAAACAAATGAATGCTTGGATGGTGCTGTCCCATGTCTTGTGGCTTATGGGTATGTCTGCACTACATAGCATCATGCAGGCTCTCCTTCTTTAAAGGTGATCTGAATCCTTTCCTTTTCTCCCTTCTCTTCTTCCTTTAAGTCAGGCAATTTCTCATGAAAAAGAACCACACACATACAGTGAGGAGGGAATTATGTATCAAGTGGTTGTTCCACTTCAGCTCACTCTGTCAAATTTCCCAAGAAGCTGGCTACTCAGGCAGTATGCTTCAGATTTGTTGGCAGTAAATGATTTGTGGGTTCTAGACATAGTTTCAGATAGGCATGTCTTGGAGCTCTTAGTCCATGCACAAAAAGAGTGCTATCAAAAGGCCAAGCAGTCTGCAAAGGTCTGGGAAGAGAGAGACATCCATCCTGGTGGCATAGAGGGATAATGTCCTGACTGTGTCACCATTAACTTGGGTTTGATTAGTGGCTCCGGCAAATGAAGAACTGGCAGGGAAGGAATGGACATTACCATCCTGGAGGAGGGATAGTATTTTTGAGGGTGTTCCCCATACAATCCCTGATGGAGGCCAGGGAAATGTGAAGAAAGGTGTATAGTCCATATAGTGGGGGTGGGGACATTCATTGATCTGCTGCAGAGGCAGCGAGATAAGTCATCAAGTTCTCATGGTATACATGCCCTTCAGATGAAACAGAAGGCTTCAGAGGAGGGGGGATTGACAGTAGGTTATAATGTATCCCATCTGCCGTGCATGGAATTTTGGTAGCCAAAATTTCAGGATGCGCTTAGGTACTATGACCAGCCTCATTGAAATTTGAGAAAGACAGGGAGTTTGAAGTTATAGGTAGACGCCAGTGTGAACATCGGACTCTGGGCAGCAAGGCCATGGGATGATATAAGGAGCCCAAGGCAAAAAAAGGTATTGGAAGAGGCCCAGCCTTTGCTCCTCACATTGGACAATAACTCGTGTTCCACTTTTTTTTTTTTATTAATCAGCCATTACTTATTCTTAAGGGTACAAGAAGTGTCCACACATTTTGGATCATCCTCCTAACCCTGTTTATCATTTGTTACTGCTGTCTGCACCTGCCCTCCTCCTTAGCTTCTTTTTCCTTGTTTTACAGTTACAGTTTCCTCTTCTGCTTTCAGTCATTGTCAAACTCTGTATCACACCGCTTGTCTCCACTGTTTTTACAAGCTTTGTCATTGTTCTGCTACTATCTGTTATTTTCCAGCTTCCTTTTCCCACCTCATCTTTCTGGCCACCTGATAGCTTTTCTCTGCCTGTCTCCACTTTACTAGCCAGTCCATTAACATCTCTAACCCACATATTTTCCAGTCAAGTGGCCTTCTGGTCTTGCAGCCCTCATATCTACTGAAACCTCAAAGCTTCTGAAGCCAATTGCTGCCCCACAAGCAGTGAATTTTTTTTGAGTAAGAGGCTGCAGTTTCCTTCCACAACCCTGAAGGCAGTTAGAGAATGAAAGCATGGATGACTGGTCTTCAGAACACCAGAACTTGAATCCCACTGCGATAAGCATTTTTTTGCTTGTTTACTGATGTGATGAAACAGCTGTCATTCTTGTAGATGGCTTCCCATATCAGCGTACCACTGCAAAATATTTATTTAAGCTGGTTTAACTTGAATCTTAACACAGAACTAGGGTCATTCAGCTCATTACAGCTCTCCTGTACTCGCACAGCAGCTACATAACCTGTGCTGTACTGAAGCTTACAAGGTAACTGCCCTGGCAGCACTCGGTGGGAAGAAAGGCTCATGTTTCTGAATACAAGCATCCTATATGGAGCATTGTTTGTCTCTGTAAGAATAGAACTTTTGGCATCAAATTCACTAGTCTGAAGAAAGGATCTACAAATAAGAAAGTGGATTTTTTTTTATATATTTGTTGACGACTCAAAAATGCTTATATCCTTTTGAATTCCTCTTCCAAATTGATTTAAACCATAAAAGACCATTTGAACTTCCATCATTATAATGCAGCAGTTGCAGTACCCATCAGTTACAGCCACCTGACCATTATATACTTTTATAATTCTCAGGAAATTAAAGAAAAAAACTAGCCACAGTAAATTATTCAAAGCTGCCTTACACAAATGTAGACTAACTGTGCAAAGCCAAGAGAGTTGCCTAAGAAAATGACAAGAGTGTAGGCTACTTCCACCCCCATTCAGCGGTCATGTACATTTTACTGTGTACACATCATGTGTCTGTATATAAACATAAAGAAAAATATTTTATCAGCCTGTTAGTGCAAGAATCAGGGGCACTCCAGAGCTGTATAAATTTAACTTTGTTTCACCCAAATGAATATTCTCAAGTATGCCAGCTTATTTCATACAAAGGTACTAGACTTGCAAAACCAAATAATTAACTAAGTAAACCCTTTCATCCACAAACAACCTCCCTCTCCCTACTCAGTTATTAAAACACCTTTGCATTGCTGTGAATACCTCATCTGAGTGTAGAAAAAACTCTCAAACTCTTCACACAAAAATCGGTGACAAAGTCAAAAAGTGATGGACAGATGCCCCCCCCCCCAAGAAAAAAAAATGGAGCAAATTTTAATATTGATCTTATATACTTAGAAGGTTGCTACAATTGCACATTTTGCATTAGCATGCATTTCTGTTGTTGACTCCTGAAGTATTAACAGCAAATAAATAAAAAGGAGGGACCTACTTTTCGGATCTGAAGTATTTTACTTTATTTGGTCTTCAACCTGTGGGAATACGGATCCATATTGGATCCGAGCTGACAAAAATTACTAGCATCAGTTCCGAGCTCCAGACTCCTCCCCTTACCCATAATACACCTCCACTGCCTTCCATCCCCAGATCTCATTTGCCACGATTTGTAATACATCGTGTCCCTAGAGCTCCAGCTAGCAGTGGATGATTCTGACTGTAAGTTTTCTAAAATTTTTGTTCTTTTAGCCGGTTCAGGTTAGTGTAGGTACCCTTTTTTCCCTCCCATCGCTTTGGCATCAAGTCTAGGTTTGTATTTATAGTTAGTTTGTCTGTGGTGCCCCCCCCTTAGTGTTGTCTGTAGTTTAGTGTGGTGAGTGGGTGTGTGTTAGTTTAAAAAAATAAAATTTTTGCCTGTCTTTTTAAGGCTTCTTTCTTTTGTAAGAATGGCTGAAAAGCTTATTTTTAAGCGCTGCACAGAGTGTGGCCAAAAGCTCTCCCCAGTGGATGGCCACACTCTGTGTGTGTTGTGCTTAGGTGTGGCCCACCTTAGTGTCGATTGATTTTGCGGGGTTATCCCCGAGCTTTGAAAGATAGAAAGGCCAAGTTGGCCCTCAAAGGTCTTCTGCCTGCCACTGAACCTCCTTCCTCATGTTTGGCTTCAGTTACAGCAGCTGCTGTGACTGCCTCTCCCACTTCTCTGCCTCTGGCCTCCCCTCCCTCCCGGGCTGGGACTCAAACTCTTGCATCTAAGCTTGTGGTAGCAGAGCAGAGGAGAGGTAGAGAATGGGAGAGAGAGTCGAAGACGAAGAGGTCCCCAGTCCTCATGTCCCTGAGCAAGTCTGCATGGATCCGTGACTCCCCTCGGCTTCGGTCTCCGAGGTTCTCCCTGGAGCCAGAGGAGGCACATTCAGTCTCCCAGGCCTCAGTTCCCCGACCTGCCAGGTCGGAGTCTGTGGCCTCGTCACAGTCGACCTGCTGTTTATCGGACATGGCTCTGGATAAGATGATGCGTTTTATCCGTACACAGATCCAGATGGGGGTCTTTCCAGCCCTCCCTCAGGAGGGGAGAGCTCGCTTCCCTTTTTTCAATCCATTTCTCCTTCCCCGATCCGACCTTCGGCTTTGGAGTTCTCGGATCTGAGGTTGGCCTTGGTCAGGGGGTCGACGCCGGCGGTCCTTGCGTCATCGATGCCAACAGCTACCTACAGCTTCTCAGATATGACCAGTTCAGATCCGAACCACTCTCGGAGCAGGAGCCTGGGTGTTGGATCCAAGGGAGTGGAACCTTTTCCATCAGCTCCAATGTTGTTGGACCAGGTTCCCTCCCTTGGAGCTCTGTCCACTTCGGGTCTTGCTCCGATTCTCATGTCAGACCCGGGGAGAATGGCTTTCTCATTAGTTTCCCAGGAGGTCCACTCTCCTTCGGCATTCGATGTGGTAGAACAGGTCCTCTCCATCGGATCAAGGCCCCTGACTGCCCCCTCGGACTCTGCCCAGACCCCCTCGGCTCTGTCTACAGTCCCCATTGTCTTACCAGAGGGACAGTCCGTGCCCGAAGAGCCCCAGATGGTTCCCCCAGAGGCACAGATGGCTTGAGAACATTCCCCTGAGAGCCCCACTGGAGATGTGCCTCACAAGCTTACGTGCAAGAGGAGGCACTTGGACTCACCCGAGTCCCTAACCGAGGACACAGATTTAGATGATGGGGAGGGCTCCCCAAGATCACCTCCTGGCGATGTCTCCTTTGGAGACATCATGGAGATCCTGCACCAGCGGGAAGGTTGGACTACCTCCAAGCTCTCCTCTGATGAGTCTGTGTTTCTGGAGGCTTTCGGCATGGACCCATCTACTTCTTGGGTGTCCCCTCCCACGGATCCCTTAGTGGATTTGATTACCTTGCGGGAGTGGAAGGAACGAGATACCATTGAGCCAATCCCCAAGCACCCCGATAAGGTTTTAAGTCCCCCCATTGACAGGCCTTCCTGGAACAAGGGCTCCTCTGTGGACGCCATGCTGGTAGCAGCAGCCATGAAGAGGGAACTATCTCAGGAAAGTTCCTCGGTCCACCCTCCTGACTGAGAGTCATGGATGATGGACCGCCTAGGGAAGTGGGTGTATACTTCAACTACCTTTTCGATAAGGGTGCTGAATTACTTGGCCCATGTCACGAGACTTCAACATGACCTAGTGAAGGAGCTGGAGGAGTCTCCACCCAAGTCCATGTCGCAGGAGGATAAGACATCGTTCTCTGTGAAAATGGCTACCCTGAAAGCAGTATCAAATACGTCCATGCAACTCCTGTCCTATGCTATGGAAGGAGCAGCTAGGGTGGCTGGGTCCGGCGTGTCCATGAGGCATAACACCTGGCTCAGGCTGTGCCAATTTACCGAACCCTTTAAGGCATCCTTTGCCAATGCCCCTTATGACGGCTTGACTCTTTTCGGTAAGACCGTTGAGACACTAGTCCAGAGTGAGAATGACGGGACGGCGCTGTCTGCCATTGGGATCTGCTTCTCTAACCCTCAAAGGTCCTTTTCCCGGAACCAGAGGGGGCAAAAGAAGATGTGGTTCCGGAAGTCTCAGTATTTCTGGGACACTCTGGGCTCTTCTTCCCCTAGAGGCAGAATGGACAAAGGCCCAGAGGCTGAGGTGGTCCATGAAACTTCGGGTCTCGAGAACCGTTCTCAGACAGACCCAGGTAGGAACTCTGAGGGGTTGCCTGGCTGCTCTACTCTGGAGGCAGTCGGAGGACGATTGTCCTTGCACCCAGTGGCATGGGAGTCCATAACAACAGAACGTTGGGTGCTTCAAATCATATCCAGAGGGTATTCTATCCCCTTTGTGGGTTCCCCCATATCTCCTAAACACCTCCTAGACATTCCACTGATGCAAAGGGAGGCAGCAGCACAGGAAATTTCCAAGTTACTAGGAAAACGAGCCATCAAAACTGTTCCCCCAGATCATTCCAGATCGGGCTTCTACCCCAGATTCTTTTTGGTGCCAAACAAAATGGGGGACTTAAGGCCCATTCCGGACCTCTCTACCCTGAACCTGTCAGTTGCCAAAGAAAAGTTCCGGATGGTCACACTACAGTCCATCATGCCGTACCTGCAAGAGAGCAACTAGATGTGCTCGTTAAATCTCCAGGATGCTTACTATCACATAAAAATGCACAGAAGCTCCAGAAGGTTCCTCCGCTTTTGGCTAGGGGCCAATGATGATCAATTTCGAGCCCTACACTTTGGTCTCACCACAGCCCCCAGGGTGTTTACCAAAGTGATGGCGGTTGTAGCAGCTCTACCTGAGGCTGCAGGGGATTCGGGTCTATCCATACCTGGACGATTGGCTCATCACTGTTCCCACCAGGCGTCTACTTTCCCAAACCAGGGATTACTTTCTGACACTTGGCCTGAGTTTGGGTATCACAATCAACACATCCAAATCTCTACTAGAGCCTGTAGAGGTGATAGACTACATTGGTACCAGGATAGACACTCTTCAGTGCAAAGTGTTCCTGACCTCAGAGAGAATTCAAAACCTCAGGATGCATGTCTCCCTAATTTACTGTTCTCACCTCCCGACAGTGAAATCAGTGTTAAGGGCCCTAGGCTCGATGGTGGCAACCATAACTCTTCTTCCATTTGCTCGGCTACACATGCGGATTCTTCAGTGGACTCTAGCGGTTCAGTGGTCCCTGTTGAATTTGCTACTATCCTATCTTATCAACCTAAGTCAAGTGTGTCGGTCGTCCCTCATATGGTGGATGAGCTCTTCGGACATTTTGGAGGGATGACCCTTTGTTCCAGCCCCGGCCCAAAATATAGTGAATACGGATGCCTCCCAACTCAGGTGGGGGGGGGGGCATTGTTCGGGCAGGACAGTCCAAGGCCTGTGGTCCCCCATAGAGACCAGCTTGCATATCAGTGTCCTAGAGATGACGGCGGTCCTTCTAGCGTTGCAGGCCCTTCATGCCTTTCTTCCTCTGGGGATGGTTGCCATTCAGTCAGACAACACGTCAGTAGTCTAGTATATCAACAAACAGGGAGGGACTAGATCTTACCCCCTTTGGCACGAGGCCATGAGAGTGTGGGAATGGGCAATCTTCATCGGCCGCTTTCTCATAGCAACGCACATTCCGGGAAAGTCAAACATTCTAGCGGACAGGCTAAGTAGGACCATTCTGATGCCTTATCTGTCAGTAGCAGAACAGATCTTAAGTGAGTGGGGTCAGCCTTGCTGCGATATCTTCACATCTCCTTCCAATGCGAAGTGCAGTAGGTTTTTCACTCTGAACGCCCCTCCGACGACGCTCTAGTTCATGCTTGGCCTCCCAGTCTTCTGTATGCTTAACCGTCAGTTCCTCTCATCCTGAGGTTTCTGCAGAAAGCTTGTCAACTGGAGAGCATTCTCTCACTGCCCCATTATGGCCTCACCAGGGATGGCTTCCCTTCCTTTAGTCTCACCTTCTGGCTCCACCTTGGATCCTAGATCCCATTCAGGATCTAATTTCACACCCATCTGAGGTGCCTCATCTGAGTCTGAACAGCCTGAAGCTCATGGCTTTGCTGCTCCAGTTCCCATGATTGCTAGGACTCCCGGACTTTCCTACTCAGTTAAGTCTATTTTTATGGCTGCTCATAAGTCTTCAACCAGAAAGGTTTATCGCAGCAAGTGAAAACATTTTTCTTTCTGGGCCTCTTAGAGGAATTTAGATCCTTTCAAGGCTCCTATTTCCACCATTCTTGATTTTCTGGCTGATATTTTCCCGCATGGAGCTAGTTCTTCTACTGTCAAAGTTCAGTTGGCTGCCATTTCTCATTTTCATGTGGGCGAGAATTCTGCATCCTTGGCATCTTCTAGACTGTGTAAAGCCTTTATTAAAGGCACTTTTTTGCTACCCCCCCCCCATCAAAGATCTTGTCGCCCCATGGGATCTTATTATGGTTCTCCAAGCTGTGGTCACCCCGCCTTTCGAGCCTGCCACAACTGCAGATCTAAAATTTCTATCGTGGAAAACAGCTTTTCTGGTCACTATTACCTCTGCTAGAAGGGTTTCGGATTGACAGGCCTTGTCCAGAAAAGTCCCATACATTATTTTTCATAAAGAGTTTCCCTTCGAACCAACCCATCTTTTCTTCCTAAGGTGGCGTCACCAGTCAATATTAATCAGACTTTAAATTTGCCTGTGTTCTTTTCCAATTTTACCAATAGGATGAAATACAAGCGACACATGTTGGATGCTTATAGACAGTTACACAGGACAAAACATTTTCGTAAATCTGATCAATTGTTTGTTTCGTTCTATAGACCCTTTTTGGGCAAACCTATTTCCAAGGTCACTATAGCTATAAGGACAAAGGCATGTCTCTTCCAGGTCAGGTTAAAGCTCATTGCACTAGGTCCATGGCTACATCTGCAGCTTTCTGGTCTAGGGTGTCTTTGGATGACATTTGCTCTGCAGCTACTTGGTCCTCATCTCATACGTTTATTTCACATTACAAATTGGATTTGACATCTAGAAGGAGAGCATCATTTGGCTCCGCGGTGCTGTGGAATATCCTTCCATGAGGGCCTTCTAGGAGTTTAGTAGCTGGGGACTCTGTCCCACAGGTTGAAGACCAATTGAAGTAAACTACTTCAGATAAAGAAGTTATGTACTCACCATAACGTTCCATCTGAGTAGTTGTACTTCATTTGTCTTCAACTGTCCCTCCCTCTGTCCCCGGACCTTGGTGCATGTTCAGCCTACGGGCTGTAGTATAGGTCAGAAGTATGTTATCAGGTCGAATTCTAAGTATAAGTTCAGCAAACTCAATCTGGGGATGGAGGGCAGTGAAGGTGTATTATGGGTAAGGGGAGGAATCTGGAGCTCGGAGCTGATGCTAGTAATGAAGTACAACTATTCAGATGGAACGTTATGGTGAGTACATAACTTCTTTTTTTCCTCCTACTCGCACCACACCTCACTACCTACTTCCAAAATGTGGAGCACTGCATCGTAATTAGGAATTTTACAAAATGATTAAATATCTGTTGAGTGCTTAATAAAGTAATGTGATTCAGTAGTTAAGAAGAAGATAAAAACCCAACGGCTGTGTAACAGACTGTTTAAATGTATCTACTTAGACTTTTTAAAACTTAAAATAACAAGGGACACTTGAGAGGTATGTGCTTACTTGTGCACTTCCCTGTTCCCATAACAGTGCAACAGAAGAACCACTTGGTCTGCAGTTGTGGGAGTGCACACAAAGGTGACTGCAGTCCTCAATGATTTACCCTAAAACTATAATTCTTCCAAAATCACCCCAAAATTCAAAGTAAAATCAAGGATGTTTTGCCAAATCAGGGACAATTTACTTAATAATTGCCAGAGTTTTTCACAGTTTCTCTCCAACATTAAAGCTCCCACACAGACTGCTCTCATCCTCTCTGAGCAAGCATAACAGTGTCATGATGCAAATGTACTTACTACTCAATATTCTATAAAACTCACATTAGAATTGATGTTTCCTTATCTCTGATCTATTTATTGGCAAAAAAATATCCTTTAATACTGAACAAAGATTTTTGTCTGACTGTTCCAAAATAATATTGCACATTAATACCTCCCTGGTAATGAACAACAAAGTACACACCTGTAACTGCACCCTTAATCCAGCCATGCTTCAAAAGCAGAGCGTTAAAGAAAAAATAATGTCCCCACTAAAATAATTTGATAACTCCCTTACAAACTCGGATATCTTCAATGATACACAATGGGCATCATTAAAAGCTCATTTAAGAATAATTATTTTAAATTAGGCATCCTCCTACAAAAAAAATCATACAAGAAAAAAGAAACTACTCTTTTCAGTATACTTACTTTTTGGAAGTGAGACAGGTGATTCAACCAAATTCTGAGTTAGAAAGAGAAATTTCCTGAATAAGTAAAGAGCTTAACCTCTTTTATACTGCCTGAATCTCATGGTGTGAGACAAGATGATTCATTAAATACTCTGAATGCGTCAGTCCTCTTTCAAGATCCTTGCTAGATTAGTTAAAATTAGTAATTCTCCCTCGCACATTACAGCTGGTAATAAAGACCAATTAATAAACAATACGTTGGATATAATTCAAGTCTTTTCAGACATGTATTCCCAGCCATATGGTCTTCACACTGTACCAATGAGGAAGAACTTCATTCCTATTTGAAACTTCAGTTTCATGAGTTTAGTGCTACCCAAATTAATCTCTTAAAGCCTGCTTTACTGTCCAAGAAATTAACAATACTATTAAAAACCTTAAACAAGACAAATCCTCTGGCACAGTTTGGTTCAGTGATGAGTGCTATAAATTATTTCACACATAAGCAGTTGGTGCATTCAAAGTCTTTAATCCTATCAGTTTAAACTTCTTATTAACAGTTATGCAATATTTTGACTTTCCCATCTCCTTTATAAATGCCATACAAACCCCATTCAACTCCGTGTTAAAAAAATTAATCTAAACCCATTCTCATTATCACTGGGGATAAGCAAGGATGTCTTCTCTCTCCATGTTTGTTCAGATTATACATTGAACCACCCTTCTTGATGCTGATTCGAAAATCTTTTTATCTTATCCCGCAAATGTTAATGCAACTTTACCATTCACTGCTTTAGCAGATGACATTACCATCTGTTTCTCGTATCCTAATTCTGACATACCAAACATTATTCAAACTGTTGATGATTTCAAGTTTTCTAGCTATAATGTAGACCTTTGTAAATCTATAATATTCCCTTTAAATTCTAACTATATGTATCTAAGGAATTTGTTATTTGATGAAATAAAATCTGTTCATCTTTGACATATTTAGGAACTCAATGTCAAAGACTAATCAGCGATGTTTCATAAAAATACTGATAATATTTGTTCACATATTCAAAATGGTGTTGACAGATGGCACAGTTTTTTTGTGTTCAGCGATAGTTAAATTAAATATTCTACCAAGATTCCTGTTCCATTTTAACTCATCTTTTTAAAGCCTATCTCTCAAACTTTTCCAGCATATCATCTGTAAGTAAAGTAACTTTATATGATGACCAAATCATTGTATTTAGCTTATAATAATCTAATTTTACCAGACAAAAAAACACAAGGTGGCCTAGGCTTACCTGATCTTTGTCTATATTATCTGATCATCAACACAATCAGATTGCTTAAAGTTATAAACGTATCCTCTAACTCTGACATATGGCAACCTCTCTGGGTGAAGATCTTGTGTAATAATTTACTCAAATTTCATTTCATTGTAATCCCCGGGCCTTCCCACATTTAAAACAACAGGACATTTAAAAAATAAATAATTAAACATAACCACATAAAAAATAAAGATAACCACATTTATTTCCAATTGACTAACTGTTTCCAAAATTCTTTAATACATAAATTAAATAATATATTTAATCTCTCTCAACATATCAGTATGAACCTAAATTTTAAGGTAATCATATGCTAGACCTGGTCACTTTTCCACTTATCAAAGACATGCTAGTCATAGACTTCTTAAAACACAAATCCTTCTCACTAAAGAATGTAAGACGTAAATTAAACTTCCTTAAAGGTTACTGAGCATGGTAACCCAGATCTGCTATCTACTAAGTCAACAGTTTGGATCCACACAACTAGATCTCAATGCCTTCAGTCTTGACCATATGAAGTTCGGAGGTGTGAGTGTGTGTGTGGTGTATATATATATATATATATATAGATATATAGATATATATATATATATATATATATATATATATATATATAGATATAGATATAGATATATACATATATAATATATATATATATATATATATATATATATATATATATATAAACGAAACAAAATCCCAGTGCTGATAGAGACATAAAAATCACTTCTTTCATTCAATCTTGAGAACCAAAATCAATAAAACAAATAGTGGTTTTAATAAAACAAAAACGTAAGCGCTTTCGCGGAAATTCCGCTTCTTCAGACGTTACATACAACAATTAATTCAAAAATATATACTCTCTTTATATAAAAACGTCATATCCTGCAACAAGCATCACTAAAACTTAAAGACATAGTAGGAATACAAACACATTACTTCTAAAACAAATAAGGACTGCAATGAAAATTCGCAGCAATGGGGTACTAACACAAAATAAAATATAATACACAAATACACTATTTAATGGGTCTCGCTTTGAGAATGGGTCTGAGCGGCACACTCTCATTAAGACCCTTACCCCTGTGTGCCGCCAGGCGAAAAATCCACTTGATCTCAGACTCCTCTGTGGAATTAACAACATCGCCCCCACGAGCACCAAGTGGTTCCACATGTAAGACCTGAAATAAAAAAATATGATCTTTGCCAAAAGACAATATATGTTTAGCAATTGCACTCTGTGGTTCACCCCTCGTAAAACAGTATATATGGTCCCTTACTCGCTCACGGAGCGATCTATTAGTTTTTCCCACATAGAAGCAAAAACAGACCTGACAGTGCGCAACATAGACCAAATTCCTAGTGTTGCAGTCAGATCTGTTCTTGAGCTCCCAGAGTTTTCCATCATTTGGATTTTTAAAAAACCTAGATAAATCTATATACACACATTGTGCACACGAACCACAACGCTTGGTCCCCAAATCACAAGCTGGAAGGACACTGTCTGTCTTCAGACAAAGGTCCGGGAAACAAAGCTGTTGCTTAAGGTTCTTGAGATTGCTAAATACATATCTTGGATGGTTCCCAACTATATTCCTAGTGTTGGAATCAACTAGGAGCATGTTCCAATTATTCAATATTGCATGCTGAACACCGGGTATGTTTCTTCCAAATGGTAATATTATGGGTAACTGTATGTCATGTTCAGTTATCCTAGCTGTACAAACTCTTGCACTAGAATAATAGGGTTTGCCCCTAGTATGTCTCAACTTAGAGACCTCATTACAAATTTTGTCCGTCTCATCTGGACAGTAACGTCTACTAACAAAATTATCCCTAAGTTTCAACAGCTCAGAATGAAACAACTGGTCATCCGAGCATAAACGTGAGACCCTAAGGGCCTGACCCTTAACAATGTTTCTAAAAATCTTAGGATCATGCATACTATCTGGTGACAAATACGAAGCCCTATAACATGACTTCCTAAATACCTTCGTAGCGAAGGCATTACCCAACCTGTAGACAGTAGTGTCCAGATAATTAATGGACTCAGCAGAATGTTCCATAGTAAATTTCAGAAACCCCCCCAAGGCCATTGATGTATTTCAAAAATAAATCCAGGGAATCACCAGTACCACGCCAAAGGAGAAAGAGGTCGTCGACAAAGCGTCTATAAAAGACAATGTTGGAACAGGTCAACATGACCTCTTTCTCCCATGCCACCATCACTAGGTTGGCATATGAATTGGCACAACTGGTGCCCATGGCCACTCCAGTTGTTTGTCTGTATATCCTATCCATAAAAACAAAGACATTATTTTCTAAAACTGTCTCCAAAAGGAGACTGATAAAATCTGCCTCAGAAGAGAGACAGTGTCCTTTCAGCTTGTGATTTAGGGACAAAGTGTTGTGGTTCGTGTGCACAGTGTGTGTATATAGATTTATCTAGGTTTTTTAAAAATCCAAATGATGGAAAACTCTGGGAGCTTAAGAACAGATCTGACTGCAACACTAGGAATTTGGTCTATGTTGCGCACTGTCAGGTCTGTTTTTGCTTCTATGTGGGAAAAACTAATAGATCACTCCGTGAGCGAGTAAGGGACCATATATATTGTTTTACGAGGGGTGAACCACAGAGTGCAATTGCTAAACACATGTTGTCTTTTAATCCAAGTGATGAAACGTCCGCTCGGGGTTAATGCTCCAGTGTCAAAAGCAAAAACTAAATGAATAAACAGTCCACAAAGGAGCAAAACAATGAAGAGGAAAAATACTTGAGTAAAAAATCCCATACGCTGAAAAATACAGCATAAATCAAGCGTAGTCCACAAAAATCAAAAGTTGGTTAAAAACTGGTTTATTACTGCAGAGGCTAGCGCTTTCGCAAGTAGCTTCTTCAGACCATATACAAACAACAACACTCATTAGCCATTTAAATACCTAAAAAGGCGGGAAAAGTATAATTCTTAAAGGTGTATCCATTCATATAATAATGTTCAAGGACAGCAATGATTCAAAATATATAAACAACAATAAAAAACTACAATGAAACATATCACTGTGAAGTGAAAATGTAGCTCACATCAGTTCATCTAAAATGTACAATGTACCTATAAAAATTGACATTAAGGTATAAAAGAAACATGGTGATGTGACCATGAACATCAAATAAACATTATTTCATGTGTCCTAACCTCCTCATTTTCAATAATGGACGTAGAGGGACCTTCCCATTAAGCCCAGGAGGCACATCTGATCTAAACTTGATGATCCAATGTGTCTCTCTGGCTTCCGTATATGTTTCAACATCCCCTCTCCTGTGTGACCTCAAAATTCTGTTCTAATATTCTAAACCTAAAGCTATGTCCCTCTCCTTCAACATGAATGTGTTTCGCAAGTGCGTTAAACATATTACCTTTCCTAATGTGGTATACATGTTCACGAATCCGGTCCCTAAGGCATCGGTTCATCTTACCAATATAAAACGCTGAGCATCCTTCACAGGATGCCATGTATACCACATCTTTCGATTTACAAGTCCCACATGCCCGTATCATATGTTCACCTAATCCAGATGGATGAATGAAAACTGGATCAATCAAAATGTACGAGCAAAAATTACAACTATTACATGGTCTTGAAAATGGTGGACCAATATCAACTCCTGACAGTGTGTTCCTGGGGTAACATAAGAGACTCTTAAGATTTTTCTTATTTTTATAAATAAATTTTGGTCCATCCCCTATCATTTCCCTGATTTTGGGATCCACTGATAACACATGCCAATGTTTGGCAAAAATTTCTTAATGGAACCCACATCCTTGGTGTAATATACTGGAAAGGATACTTGTTGGTTGGATCCGAAAGAATTACTAGATCCACCCCCATCAACAGTGTCATTCAAATACCGAGCACTTGCTCCATTGGAAAAATATGGCATGGCTCTAGTATGTCTAAACTCAGTAATAGATTCCATCCCAGCAGATAGATCCATTGATGAATAGCAACGTTCTCTCAACCTATCGGCCAAATCACTGATGTCATCATTAAAGACTGAATCCAGTGGAGTATACCTCGAGATACGCATAGCTTGTCCACGGATAATATTGCTATACACATAGCCGGGATGCATGCTGTGTCGATGTAAAAAAGTATTTCTATGACATGGTTTACGATGTAATCCCGTATTCACCATCCCATTGTCTAACTTCTCTACATATATATCCAGAAATGGTAATCTAATGTTCGACCATTCAAAAGTGAATTTCAAAAACTCAGTGGCAAGATTCATTTCATTAACAAACTGTTGTAACTGTGTAGATGTACCTGTCCACAAAAAGAACAGGTCATCTACGAAACGCCTGTAAAATGGGACATACCTGACATACTTATCATTCTGGAAGAGATATCGTACCTCCCATTCAGCCATGACCAGGTTGGCGTAGCTATTGGCACAAGACGTGCCCATAGCCATGCCATCCCGCTGCAGATACAGTGATTCAGAAAAACAGAAAATATTGGATTCCAAAACCACTTCTAACAAACACAAAAGCAGGTCTACATCAAAATCCACAGAAATCCCCGCCCTTCTTAGGTATGTGCTCAACATATCTATACCTTCCACATTCGGAATCACTGTGAATAAGGATTGAACATCCATCGTGACAAATAAATAACCATCTAAAGAGGTACATGAGTTAGTGTACTGATAAAGATCCAGTAAAAATTGTCTGGTATCTTTTAGAATGTAACAGTTAGCATCAACTACTGACCTCAACTTACTTTCAATATATATAGATAGGGGTTCAGTAGACCAACCTCTGCCCGCCACTATCGGTCTCATTGGTGGGTGGACAGGGTCCTTGTGGATCTTGGGAAGACCTTGTATAGTGGGTATCAAAGGGTGTGTAACGTACAAAAAAATCAAATAGCGTATTATCAATGATCTCACTATTAAGTAAGTCATTCAACATGGATTGTATCCTATTGATGATGATAGTGACTTGATGTGACGTTATGGGTTCATAAAAGGTCCCATCACCTAACATTGTTACCATGTCTCGTCGATATCTATCAGAATTAAGGACAACTATCCCACCCCCTTTGTCCGCTGGGCGAATAGTGATGTTACAGTTATTCCGTAACATGGCTAATGCTTCCCTTTGCTTGAAATTAAGAATGAATCTAGTCTTGTTCCTTGGACCATATCGGTCCCTCATCCTATAAAGATCATCCTCAACAGGTTTACTATAAGCAGCAACAAGCGGGTGTAATTGTGGCATATAGGTGCTTGGTTTCTTATAAGAGCTAATCAGTGTGGAGGGAGGTCCATTAAACTCAATCCTCAGGGACAAATTCCTTATGAAAAGCTTGAAGTCTCTCAGAGTTTCCTCATACCTACTATAAGTGGTTGGAATAAATGTTAATCCTTTAGAAAGGACTTGTAACTCAAACAAATTCAAGTTATAGTCTGATAGATTGAAGACTATGTCATCTGTCCCCGTTCCCACATCTTTTTGATAGTCCGATTAGACTGTCTCTCTCCTGACAATTTGCGTTTCTGATGCCCCCTGCTGATGGAGCGTATTCTCCCTTCTGTTGTAAAAGTTTTGATGGGGAAAGGGTGTTTATTATCAAACACCTGTCCTGAATTCAGATGTGATCTATCAACAGTATTGCTGGCATTAACTGTGACACCCCTCTCATCTAAAACTACAGGATGTGATATAACTTTCCTGCGAACCACCGGATCAAGGTGGGGCGGCTGTTTATCAACATTATTAATAACAGTGGATGTGGTAGCTTCATTAACAGATGAAGCTACAGCAGTAGTAACAGTGTGAACATCCCTATCATTAAAATCATTGCTAGATTCTACAACTGGATCCGTATCATTCACAGTTACAGAAGTCTCTATAACATTATGTCCATGCAATTCATTCATAGAAACTGTAGAAGCTGAATGTCCATTCGGAGCAACACCGCCCCTGGGCCAAGTAAAAATGTGACCCAGTTTAAAATCGTTACTGTCCCTCTGTAACTTGGTTCTCTTTTGATTTAACAGTCGTCTCTCAAACTGTGTGCAGGCACTGGCTTCTGAGGGTGTATTCAGGCCTACTGATTTGCATATTAAACCGGTGCCATCTTCTTCTTCAAGACCTAAAACTGGAACCATGTCTAGAAAACTGACGCCCAGACTGCATGGTCAGGCCTCTATGCCTAAAGAACAAATGATAAGAATGACTGAAGACCTTATTACTTTAATCAGGGGAAGCCAACCTTCCCCCTCTAAGAGACCTAGGACTGAGTTTGCTTATGATACTTCTGACCAGGATTCTGAAATTTCTGTTTCCTCTGATGACCAGGATTTACCCTTATCTAACGATGAGGATTCTGATGCTGAGGACTCTATTCCCTCTGCCCCCCAGAGGATTTCTCTTTTGGTGAAACCTTGCATACTCTCAGGGAGCTTTTTCATTGGGAATACAGTTGCCACCCATCCCGTTGTCAGCGGGACACTCACGGGTTGAGCCCTCTCATCCTGCTTCCCGCATTCACAAGAGTGGGACTTTAAAAGTCCCGTTTTCCCCATCGTGAATTCAATTGCCATGGAAAAACCGAAAATACGTCCGTTTTTTCCACGGCAATGCGGCTACGTTACTACCAGGACCTGCAGTTAGAGGAATTCCCTGCTAGGTCCGGGTGGTATAAGACAACAGCAATTGGCTGCAGGGACTGGAGGGGGCGGGGATTTACTAAGTGGAGCCCAATAAAGGTATCAGCTGTGGAGCACTAAGCTCTACAGCTGCGAACGAAAAAGATCTGCAAATTCTATTTCGCCAGCCAGCAAGCCAGCCAGCCAGCAAAGAAGCCAGCTAGCCAGCCAGCAAAGAAGCCAGCAAGCAAAGAAGCCAGCCAGCCTGCAAGGGAGGGAGGCCTGCTAGCCAGCAAGGGAGCCTGCCAGCCAGCCCAGCCACTTGAGCCATTCCAGCAGGAAGGAAGCAAGCTAGCCCAGCAAAAACAGTGATAGTGGTAAGTACATAATAGCATTTTGTGGCTTTAGTTATTTAAAATGGGAATATTGTGCCTTATTTAAGTTTTTAATGTTTAGAGGTAGATGGGGATATAGTATGCAGTATTTAAATCTGTGCAGTGGTTATTTTGAGATTTTTGAGTAGTAGTTTAAAATGGGAATATACTGTGGTTTAATTTTTTTTAATGTTTATAAGTAGATGTGGGTGCAGTACGCAGTATTTAAATCTGTGCAATGGTTATTTTGAGATTTTTGAGTAGTATTTTTTAAAGGTATAAAACCTGAATGTATATGTAATTGTTATTATTCTTGGGGGTATGAGTTGGAAGCATTACTTTTAAAAGGCTGAACCGTGTATAGAAGTTGTTTATTTCTGGTGGGGGGCAGTGAAATATAAATTTAGTGTGATGTATTTCTATTGTCGTAGCTTTTTCTGGGTATTATCTGTTTGCAGATAGAAAATGTTCGAGCATAGTTTGCAATTTTTTGTATGGAAATGTGTGCAATTTAATGCTGTTTCAGGAAGTTAGGATATACTGTTTGGGTAATTTTTTCCTGTTAGTTCCTGCAAGTCAATGTGTATGTGGTACAAGTCTACTTTTTGAGGGGGAATGTTAACAGTTAATGTAATGCATTTATTATTCTAGTAGGTACATGTTGCCAATTTGCCGAAGCTGTTTCAAGATTGTTTTCATTTATACTTGTAAATTTGTACATTTAATTTATTATGCATTTTTAATAAGGTTAAAATGTACTGCTTTGCTTGTGTGAATATGGATGTGCTGCTTTTGCTTGGGCCTGTTTATTGCATTGCTGTGGTGGGTAAATTACTCTTAATTGCTATGTTTTGAGGTAAAAGGAGCCCATGGAGTCTGTTGTACATTGTAGTTTATATTACTTCTCTTGCAAGAAGTATTTTTAAAAGTTAAAAAGTTTACGGACTTTTTCCTTTTTTTTTTTTTTTTTTTTTTTTTTTGTGGATGCATGTTCAGAAGTTAATGCAGTGTATTTGCGATTGTGTTTTAGTGATGTCGTCAATAAACTTAAGTACTCTTTTCATTATAATCCGATTACGACCAGTGCTGCTGTTGGGCATGTTCATTAATAGATCATTGTGCTAACTGCTGTGGTCAAAAGCTAAAGTGTTTTTTGGTTCAGTGAATGCGGTTAACTTTCTTTTTTTGAGGGGTGGGGTGAGGTGGGCATGTTTGGTGGTAAAAATAATGCATTCCATTTTCTACAAGTTGTGTTAATGTTAGTTTTCAATGGCCAAAATGCTCCCTACTAACTGGTTGTAATAATTCTTTTCTGCTCCATTCCTCGGTTCTTTCACATGCCAATGTTTTTGAGCCAGTTCTTTCAAGTGCCAATGTTTTTCAAGCCAGTTCTTTCAAGTGCCAATGTTTTTTGAGCCAGTTCTTTCACGTGCCAATGTTTTTCAAGCCAGTTCTTTCTCATGCCAATGTTTTTCAAGCCAGTTCTTTCTCATGCCAATGTTTTTCGAGCCAGTTCTTTCGTGTGCCAATGTTTTTCGAGCCAGTTCTTTCGTGTGCCAATGTTTTTGAGCCAGTTCTTTCGTGTGCCAATGTTTTTCGAGTCAGTTCTTTCTCATGCCAATGTTTTTCGAGCCAGTTATTTCATGTGCCAATGTTTTTCGAGCCAGTTCTTTCACGTGCCAATGTTTTTCGAGCCAGTTCTTTCATATGCCAATGTTTTTGAGCCAGTTCATTTGTGCTGTGCAGCAGTATGTTACTGTACCCTACTAACACAGTTTTGGTAAATATGTTGCATATCAGGTAAGTACAGATTCAAGCATGAAGAGAGCAGCAGCTTCATCACAGTCAACCAGCAGCAAGAGAATGTGCAAGTGGCAAGACGTTTGGAAAACAGAATTCGACTGGATCGAGAGATGCAGTGATGTCAAAGCATTCTGCAGGTATTGCAAGAGAGAATTTCTAGTGACCCACGGTGGAAGAAATGATGTCGCACAACATGAGGCAACTGAGCAACATAAGACTGCTATTCTTCAAGCTAAATCCACTCACCTGATGACAAAGTGGGCAAGGAATGCAAACCTTGAGGGACCAGAGCTTAGGATCATTGCAGCAGAAGCCTCTGAGGTGTTCCATGCTGTTAAGCACAATATTTCCTATAACAGCTTGGACTGTGCAGTAAAGTTGGCCAGCCAGTTGTACAGTGACTCGGACACTGCAAAGAAACTATCTTGTGGCAGAACCAAGGCTGAAGCCATAGTCGAAAATGTTTTGGGACCACACTCATTGGAATGCCTCCTGCATGACCTTCAAAAACCAGGCACTTCATTTGCAATTTCATCAGATGCTTCCAACAAGGGGAACATAAAGTTATTTCCACTTGTTGTGAGGTATTTTTCTAAAGAAGAAGAGGTGGTGAATGGCCTTTTGGACTTCTATGAAGACTCTGATGAATCTGCACAGGCTATGTCACAGTAAATTTCCAACATTATGGAAAGGCACTCCTTGCCCTGGAACAGCATTTCAGCTTATGGGGCTGATAATGCCAGTGTGAACTATGGGAAGAAATCTGGTGTGTATACTAGATTAAAAGAAAAGTGCCCATCACCCCAGAAGGCTAACTGTGTTGCCCACATCATTCACAATGCAGCCAAAAAAGCTGCAGCACAACTACCGTACAACGTGGAAGTATTTGTAATGAAACTTTTCAGCCACTTCTCAGGTTCGGCCACAAGGACCAGAGACTTGAAAGACTTCTTTGAGTTTTGTGGCATGGAATTTGAGAGTCTGTTAAGACATGTGCCAACAAGGTGGCTGTCACTACTCCCAGCCATTGAAAGAGTAGTGAAAAATCTCCCAGTGCTCCAGTCCTATTTCCTCTCCCAGGGAGAAGAGGAGACCCCCCGGCAGATATGGCAGTACTTTTCAGCTAATGAACATGGTGAGAATGAATTGCCTATGCTGCCCCAGTACTATTTGCACTTTCTCTGTGCTGTTCTTGTTGATTTTAATGAACATATAAGTACATTAGAAAAATCAGCACTTACTGCCATGGAAACTTTTTGTGTAATAGTCTCTCTGAAGCAAAAACTGCAGGCAAGAGCTGAAGGTGCTTTCTTTGGAGGGAAACGTAGGGCACTTATGAGCTCATTAGATAGCACTTCTGCTAACAAACTGAAAAGAGACTTCATTGTGTTCTTGGAGACAGCAGTGAAATACCTGAAACAGTGGTTTGATTATACTGAAAGCAAGTACTTGTTTACACTATCTAAATTATCTCTAAATTAACCTTTTGCTTTCATAGGTTCATAGGTTCATAGGTTCATACTAGGCTATCTGCCCAAGGGCATTTATAAGCCTAGCCCATAGTTATGTGGCTTTCGCCACCCCTTTAGTTTGAATAAAAACTATGCCTATCATTTTTCTGTGCCTCTGTCAAGCAGTGACACTGAAGTAATCCCTGGGGTATATCTGCGATCTCCCATCCATTGGTCAAGATTCCTCTTGAACAAGGCCAGCG
Source organism: Protopterus annectens (assembly GCF_019279795.1). Taxonomy (NCBI): domain Eukaryota; kingdom Metazoa; phylum Chordata; order Ceratodontiformes; family Protopteridae; genus Protopterus; species Protopterus annectens. Next base: position 1,427,496,352 of record NC_056746.1, on the reverse strand, counting down.
AGGTGCTCTGCCTCACATGTATCGGGATTTTGTTCCACAGCATAGGGAGTCTCTGGGTGATGAATCTGTCCCTCCAGCACGTTCTATTTATAACCATGTCAAGGTTTAAGTCTCCGCCCTTGTGGTTCTGAGGGATCTAGATTTTTGAGGTGAAGCATATTCATCAAATCTGGGTTTGACATGGCCTTATATGTCAGGCACAGGTCACCTCTGAGCAAGCGGTATGAGACTGAATAGAGCTGGAGTTCTTTCATTCGGGCAGCATAAGACATATTTTTGAGACCCTTTATCCTTTTGGTGAGGAACTTTTGGGGCCTTTCAAGCTGCATCAGGTGTCTGGTCAGATACATTCGAACGGGCATTGTACTCAATCATAGGTCTAATGAGTGATGAGTACAGGGGACGATGACCTCCCTTGATCTAGATGTGAATCCCTTCATGATCAGGTGGGCGATATAGAAGGTTTTCCTAACTACTTTAGCAACATGAGTGTCAAACGAAGGCTACTGTCAACTTGGGTCCCCAGATCCCTGATGACTTTTTCTGTGCTCAGTGGATTGCCACCTATATGGTAGCTAGGGGTAACCTTGTTTTTCCCGAAGGGTATGACTATGCATTTTTGGCGTTTAACTTCAGGCCATGGCTCTGGCACCAGTTATCCGTTTCTGTGAGGCCCTTCTGGAGGATATCTGTGTCAGATGTGTTTTCGACTATGGCCCAGTTTGCAGTCATCTGCAAACTTTGTCAGCCATAACCCTCCTGTGTTTGCTTGTACTTCAGAAAAGTAGATGCCGAACAAGAGTGGACCCAGGACTGAGCCCTGTGGGACACCACTTGTGACAGGCTTTGAGTCTGACATGGCTCCAGCAACTCTGACCCTGTGGGTTCTGTCGCTTAGCCAGTTTGCAACCCATCTTGTGATGTATGGGTTTACATTCAAGCTGATGAGTTTTTCGATGATACCTGAGTGGGGTATTGTGTCGAAGGCCTTTGCCAGGTCGAGGTAGGCTGTATGGACTGCCTTTCCCTCATCAATGGCCTTGGTGACTGTCTCGAAAAAGTCAACCAAGTTTAGACTTGCTTAATGTGACCACTGCCCTGAGTCTGCAGGATGTAGATGAAGATTATCTTTTTAGGGACTACTTGGCAATTAGACCCTCTCTCGAACAGTTATGAAACACAAGCTTGACCCCAGGAGAAAAGTGGCTGAAGCTTTTCAAAGAAGGGCCTGAACTGACTACACTATATCCGGTAATTGCTAGGGTTTTATCTATACCGACCTCAAACGCATTTGCAGAAAGAGTTTTTTCTTTGGTGAAAGGTAAATGGACAGATGTGCGAAACGGATGTAGTGTGGACTTGTTAAAAGCTGAACTGATGATGAGTGTAAATTACTGGATGAAATGTTGTGACTTTTACTCAAATATTGTTTCAAATCAGGCCCTTCTTCAAGCCATAAAGTCTAATTCAAAATACACTTTAAAAAAAAAAGCGATTTAGTGTACTAGTGTGCAGTATAAAGTACTAGGGTGCAGTTTGTAATTTTGTGTTTTTCTTTGTTTATTGTTAATTTGCTAGTGTGCAGTATGTAGTACTAGGGTACAGTATGTCATTTTGTGTTTTTTCTTTGCTTTAGCTTTAATTGACAATAAAGTCTTAATTTTATACTTGGCTTGTATTTGGTATGTAGATTTTTTTAAGTTTTCTTTCTGAATAGTAATGGTTGGTTTATGATTTTTTAACTTTTTAAATAAACAAGTGACTGTTTAATGAGTAGTGTGTTTTTATTCCTTTAAAGTTTATTTACTGTTACAACTGAGTAATGTGTGTTTTTGCAGCAATAGTTCACTTCATTTAAATGGTATGAGTTTTCAGTATGCGTAATGTCACAATGTTGTATCCATAACTAATACTGCATCTCCTTTAACAACTCTGGTGATGTGGTGGGGGTGTGGCCAGTGTCATGTTGGCCACACACCCTACCCTATTGACCACACCCCCATGTCCCACTTTGCCCTTTTAAAAGGTGGCAACCCTAATTATGATTGGTTTCAGGTTACCATTTACAAGTCAGTAGAAATTTGTCGTGCAATACACTTTCCAGTATACGTGAGGATGTATAATATTAAGCTAAAGAAATAGAATATTTTTCATATGCAGATTATGTTTATGGATTTAATTTTTTGAATTATCACTGTCATCATATAATCCGGTAAGTCTGTGTTTCATGAAAACGTTTGTTATTTTGAACTGTTTAGTAGTCTCTATATGTTACTAAGTTAACAGAAGAATATCTACGTATTGTGTGATACAGTTGTATTAGTGATTGGACTCATTGTTTTAAGGTGCTGCAGAGTTTAAATCTTACTAGGGTAACTTGAGCAGTACTAAGTTTTGATGTTTGACATTTACTGTTTTGTGCATTGCATCCCTTTAATCCATAAGCAGTTACGAAGTCAGCAGCCTTTTTCTTTTTGAAGGTGAGAACGTTGGTGCATCTCTCCACTGCATCTCCCAACTGTCAAGCATTACTAACTGTGCATGCATTTTAGCTTTCATGCTGTAGCAAGGAACATAGCTCTCAACCTTCCATCCCCAAAATGGGGAACACTCGTCTTCGTAATGTGGAACAAATAGCAAAATGTGGAACACATGCTAATGGGTTACTAACAACTTCAGCTAGGAAGGTCATAGGATGGTTAAAATATGCTGGTTTTACTTATAAAGAAGATCCTTTAATGAATTAATATGATTAATTTCTATTTACCACGGATTTCACTTAAAAAAAACCCTAACACTGAATGTGTCACAGACTCTATCAATGTGGAACTTTGAGGAACATGAACTTTTTAAGACCCCAAATGAGGTACGTTCTTCGTAGTGTGGTACACCTGAGAGGTATGGCAAGGAAGAGTGTAGGGAAAGTCAGGATTTCTCTGATTCTAAAAAGAGGCTTAGGGGTTTCTTACTCCTGCCCCAGCACAGCTATACCTCCTGTACTGGACATTGTTAATGATGCCTTTTCAGAATCTAGCATGGCCCCTGACTCTTTACTTCCTGCTTCCAGAAAACCTGATAGATATTACAGGGTTCCTGACTCTCACAAGTCCCATTTCAAAAATCCTACTGCGGATCCTAAAACCATTTCACAGGGACCCAAGGGCATTAAAGCTACTACTGCCAAAAATCCTACCCCCTCTGATAGAGACTCCACGACGCTGGATAGATGGGGGTCAGAAGGTATACACTTCTGCAACTTTGGCCATTAGGGCCTTGAATTGCCAATTTCATATGTTAAAGTATCAGCTGCATATTATTGGATTGCTTAAACAGAAAATTATGTTGATTCCTGATTGTGCTGAAAATAAGGATTTACGGGATTTTATGCATTCTGCTGAACAAGTTGGTAAACATACATTGCAATGTGGTTTTGATTCACTAGAGGCATCTTGCAGGGCTGCGGTAACTGGGTCTGTACTTAGAGGGCATGCTTGGCTTAAGGAGCAATCCTTGCCAGATCATATTAAAGCAAAATTACTGCATGCTCCCTTAAATCAGGGCCACCTGTTGACAGCAAGACAAAAGAAGTTCTTAAAAAGATAGAGGAAAAAGCTAACTCTATGCAAACTGTTAGACTTTTTACAAGTACAACCTCCATTTAGTAGGCATTGGCCTTCTAAGAACTGGTCCTTTCCTGCCTCTTCCAAACCTTCTCAGTCCAAACCCAAATCCAGCAGAGCACCCAGGCTTCAGTCCCAGGGGACGCACAGGACTAAGCAATGGGGGGGCCTCCACTTCCAAATTTGGGAGTAATAAAACTCCCCCTATGGTAAACTGTCTCAATTACTTCTTTTTAAAACTTCTAAGCACTTCTCAACTGACTGTCCCTTTGGGGGGAAAGATTGCACTTCATGCAAAGAACTGGGGACTCATTACCCAGGACAAATGGGTTTTAAATATTGTGTCCCAAGGATACAGATTTCACTTCCATACTTCACCAACTCCAAGCAGTTGGCCGGATCTACCTCCAAAGCAGTGGGCAGAGGCCCAAAAGCAAGTACTCTCTCCCTTAAGCATAGGGGCTATTAAGTTGGTACCAGAAGAGAAAAAGGGACAAGGTTTCTATTCAAAATTTGTCCTGGTACCCAGAAAAGACAGTTCATGGCATCCTGTCCTGGACCTGCGTACTCTAAATACCTTTCTGGTGATTCCAAAATTTAAGATGCTGACTCTTCACCAGTTGCTTCCTATGCTAAGTAAGCAAAGATGCCTGGTTGGCAACACTAAATTTAAAGGAAGCATACCTGCACATCCCAATCAGGGAATCTTGCAGAAGATACCTACGCTTCAAAGCAGGCTACACGCACTATCAGTTCTCTGCACTTCCCTTTGGCTTATCTACTGCTCCCAGGGTATTCACAAAGTGCCTAACTCCAGTCATTGCATTTTGCAGGCAAAGAAATATTCAAATATACCAATACCTGGACGATTGTCTAATTCAGGCAGAAAACCAGGACATACTTTTGAATCATCTGGCTTTCGTACAGGGGGTGCTAACTTGTCTGGGGTACACCATAAACGAAAAGAAATCACACCTGGTACCCTGTCAACAAATTATAGTCCTGGGAGCAAGCTTGAATACAACTTCCCAGATGGCTTTCCTCACGCCAGAGAAACAAATTCACTTGACAACCTACTTCAAACAAGTGGTCACAAAAACCCTGCTATCTGCAAGGCAAATACTACAAACCTTGGGGTTCATGGCCTCCTGCATTCTTCTAATTCCATATGCAAGACTGCATATGAGGAAACTACAATGGTATCTAAAAAGCCTATGGTGTCAACATTCTCAGGATCTAGAAGCAGTGATTCCTATCATTCCTTGTCTTTGCCTAGAGTTCCTTTGGTGGGCAGAGGCCTGCCACCAAAACAAGGGACTACTATTCACACTACCCCCTGCCGCCCAAACCCTAACAACAGATGCATCAGACTGTGCATGGGGGAGGCGCACCTGACAGGGAAGTGCATTCAGGGCAAATGGAACCCAATTCTAATACACCTTCACATCAGTCATACAGAAATGTTAGCTGTACAGAATGCTCTGACAGCCTTCAAGGACCACATTCTTCCAGGACAGTTAGTGGTAAAGACGGACAAGACCACTGTTGTGTGATACATAAACAAGCAGGGGGGTACACATTCTTACCCCCTCTGCAGACTAGCCATGGCATTGTGGAACACAGCCTTGAGCTACCAAGTACATCTACAAGCTCAATTCCTGCCAGGAAAACTAAATACACTGGCAGATGGACTAAGCAGAAACCTCATGGACCCACACAAGTGGAAACTGGAACCAAGGATTTTCAACATGTTGACAAACAAATGGGGGAGCCCGGATGTAGACCTGTCTGCCTCCCCCCAGATGTAGCAATTGGAAATATTTTGTGCAAGGACTCCCCAGAGACAAGCTTGGAAAATGGATGCTCTGTCCTTCAGCTGGAAAAACCTATCAATTTATGACTTTCCTCCTCTGCCTCTGCTCTTCAAAGTACTACTAAAGATCAAACAAGACAAACCAAGGATGATTTTGATTGCACCAGCCTGGCCACATCAACACTGGTACCCCCTCCTACGCAGTGTGTCACTGTTGGCCCCATGACATCTGCCTCAGACTCCCAACCTGCTGCCTCAGCAGGAGAACCAGATTCTGCACCCTGAGCTTCAAACACTGAACCTAGCAGCCTGGCTAATTACCTAAGCTCTCCTTTACCATCCTTCAGTAAACCGGTGATGGATGTCATTTTCGTGGCAATTAGGCCTAGTACTAGAAAATCTTATGCTGAAAATGGAAAAGATTCTGTGGCTGGAACCACTCTCAAGGGATGAGCACAGCAGTGCCTAATTTACCTCAGATTTTACACTACTTAACTGAGATGCTTCACAAGGGCCTGTCTTTTTCCTCAATAAAAATTCATGCCTCAGCCATTTCAGCTCATTATAACACAGAACCTCCCCTCTTCTCTCTTCCACTGTTCAAGCAGTTCCTCAGAGGGGCCAAAAATTTAGGACCACCCAGGTGAGCTCCAACTGCAGCCTAGGACCTTAACTTTGTATTGGAGAAACTCACCCTTCCTCCTTTCGAGCCAGCTGCTACTGCAGATTTAAAATTCATTTCCTGGAAAACAGCTCCCCTTTTAGCCATCACTTCAGCAAGAAGGGTATCTGAATTACAGGCCGTTATGGCAGTGGAGCCTTTCATCATCTTTCATGCGGACAGGGTGTCCCTCAGGACCAATCCCTCTTTCATGCCAAAGGTGGTATCCAGTGTGGCCTTTAATCAGTCCATTCATTTGCCTACCTTCTTTCCTAATCCACAGAACAAAGGGGAACGGATACTGCACTCCTTAGATGTTCACAGACAACTTGGATTCTACTTGGACAGGTCTAAACCTCAAAGGAAATATGAACAACTGCTGGTGGCATTTGCTGCAGGGACAGAGGGGAAAGCTATTTCAAAGCGAACCATCTCCAAATGGATAGGCCATTGCATTCACTTCTGCTGTAAGCACCATGGAAAACCTATCCCACAGGGGATCAGCTCCCACTCAGCCAGGGCTGCATCTACCTTTACAGCCTTTCTCAGAGGCGTATCTACCAGGGACATCTTAGAAGCTGCTACCTGGAGTTCTGTACATACTTTCACCAAGCATTACCATTTGTCAATTTTCTCTAAATCCAGAGCTGGCTTTGCCACTGCAGTTTTGCATGGCCTTATAGCTGGTCCTAATGCTATCAGAATTCCTCCTCCCATCCTTAGCTTTGGGAATCTACCCAAATGTAATGACTGTAACAGTGAAACATGAAGAACATTGTACAGTTGTGTACACTTAGCATAAATGTAGATGTTCGAGTGTATTCACTGTTGCAATCCTGGTTACCCTCCCTCCAGCCCCCTGACTTCGTTTGGCTATACCTCTTCTCTCCTTTTCAATGCTTAAAAGCTTTTTGGTGTATTTGCTTTTTTGTTTGAGGTATAACCTTGTATATTTATAGATGTAATTGTTTCCCATTAGGGGGGCACCTGACATCTGGGGCAAGAAAAACTGATGTAATGACGTCGGCTGCATGTTTTATACCCCTGACGACCTGACGTCATGGAAGAAGAGACAGCAACCGATGTAGGACCCAAGACTTTGTTAATCAGGCCGACTGAGGGCTACTGCAAGCACATAACCCAAATGTAATGACTGCAACAGTGAATACACTCGAACATCTACATTTATGATACGTGTACACAAGTGCACTTTCCTCTTTTCCTGAAGAGTTTCAGGATTCAGAATCTGTGCAGAAAGATGCAGGGAAAGATTTGTTTTTTCCCCCTCAAATTTATGATTCAAACTCAGAGGAGAGCTTAGTTTCTGATTCTCCCTGTCAGAGTTTTTTTGTCTCTGAGATCATCACTAGAATGTGCCAATGTTTTTAGTGGGAGAACACTGAGGTCTCTGAGTCTCTCAGAAAAGATTATTAAGTTGTTGCAGCGTTTTCCAGAACCTACACCCATTCCTCCTATTATGTCAGCTTTAGAGGACATGTATATCTTACTGCCTGCATTTGTTAGCCAGCCAGCTGCCCCTAAAAAGGGAGTTAGGATCTATAAAATTCCTCAGTCTTTTTTTATACACTATTTCTAAACCTGAAACAAGCTATAGCCTTAGTTGATCCCACTGCTGCTAAACAATTAATTCCAATCCTACTCCTTCTGCTAAGGATGGGAAAGTTGATAGGTGTGGGAAAAAGTGTATACTTCTGCAACTTTAGTTTTTAGAATTTTGAGTTGTCAGGCTGCTGTGTTAAAGTTTGTTCTGACAAATACAACTAATGTTTTATCTTTAGTTTCTTCTTGTCATTAAAAATCTGCTTTAAATAACTTCGATCTGATGTTTTCCATTTCATTATGCATCACGAATGGGTCTTCGGTCCGTCCTCAGATCCGCCTCAGCTATTTCTTCCAGGCATACAATCTGCACCTCAAACTCCTCCCTCTCCCATGATCCCTCACTCCTCTTCAAACCCTCAGATCACATAGGTTCATAGGTTCATAGATTAGTACTAAGCTAACTGCCCTTGTGAGCCATTTTAAGCCTAGCCAATTATCCCTTGTGAGACTCAAACCCTGCACCTTGTGTTTGCAAGGCAAACACCTTAACCATTAGGCCACCCTCCCAACATTTGTCGCCTTCCAGCGCAAACATGATTCCGAGCCTCCTTTCAGATAAGTGAAAAATTCTCCTTATTCCTGAAAGTTTTTCATAGCTTTCTCCTTGTAGTTATTATTTAGCTTTATCGTACCTGTATTGTTAACCTCCATTCCCAGTTAAGTTGTTTTTCCTGCCTTTTGAGTTTTCGCTGGTGTTAGGGTCCTTTCCTGCCTTCCGTCTCTCTCTCTTTTCCCAGTTTCTCTTTATCTTTCTCTTTCTATTTAAATTAAAAAAAAAAAACCTTTCCCTGCATTTTTTAGTTGTAGATTAGTTATAGTGTGCATGTCTGAGTCATGCTTGTGTGTGCTACTGCTAGCATATCAAACAAGCTGAACAAACCTCAGGCTTTAAGAGGTGTGCGTCTTCTGGGCATAAGATTCCCCAATTGGAAGCCCACAAGAGGTGTGTTTATTGCTTGGGTCCAGGGCAATTGGAGATGCTGTGCAATATCTGCTTAGCCTTCAATACCTGGGCCCTCGCTGACAGGTGAAATAAACTTATTTTGGGAGGGCTTCTTCTGACTTCAGCCCAGACCCTGTCCAGAAGAAGTGTGTCCCCTCTGTTACTCTGGGGACATCAACTCCAGAGAAGTGCAGGAGACTTTCAGATCCATCATCTTCGGATCCCTCCTGCTCTCACTTCTGTCCAGATCCGAGAGTGCCTTCAGATTCAGGGGAACCAGTATCAGCCAAACCATGCTCTCTGCCAGACCCTCAGATCTCTGGTCTGAGCAGCCAGTTGAAGCCAGTGGCAGCCATCCAGATCCATAGCTCTTTTTCTCTGGAGCGGACACCAGGTCACACTCGACTTGAACAGAAATCCTGGAGCCATATTCCACACCGGAGCAAATCTCCCTCACCATTCAGACCATTCGGCTCAGCTTGTCACCATTTTGGTCGACCCATTCCTCCATTTCCTCTAGATCCCCTCTTGGCTGTCCCACTTCAATATGGATTGGATGATGAGGAGGATTCTCAAAGCCCAAATCCAGCTGTGGATTTTGCCTTTTTCGACCCATGCTGGATATGTGAGAACTCTGACCCCAATACTACAGCTTCCTCCTTCCATCCAATCTTTGGCTTTGGAGATGCAGGGATTATGCTCTCAAGCGGACTGGCGTCAGAGCACAAGATATCTCTTTCCTCAACACTTTTGCAAAAGGATGACTGATTGTGCTGTGTAGATCTCCAGGATGCATACTATCATATCAGAATAGACAGGCTGTCCGGGAGATATCTGCACTTCAGGCTGGGGGTGGGGGGGTGGGGGCAGTCATTTCCAATTCAGAGCACTGCCCTTTGGCCTCACCACTGCCCCCCACCCCCCGGGTGTTCACCATATGCATAGCAGTGGTTGCAGCTCACCTCTGTCTGCAAGGATTCCAGGTTTTCCCTTACCTTGACTATTGGCTCCTAATGGCACCCACAAGGTATCAACAACTCCAGGCGATTCAGGTTATGCTGCACCTGTTCCATCACCTGGGAATCACAGTGAACATGGTGAAATCCAAGAATACCCTGGTACAGGGTATCAGATTCATAGGGACAAAATTGAACACAGTCACACAGATAGCAGCCGTGCCCCTCCAGAGTAAAAGATCCTTGAGGCAGCAGGTTGATTGTCTACTAGACACTTGGACTCCTCCAGCTCAGTTGGCCCTCATGGTCCTAGGTTCCTTGTCTGCTGCCATTCTTCGAGTGCCCCTAGCCAGGTTTTTTATGTGCGTTTTCCAGTGGACCCTGGCAGTACAATATCTATTCAGTGCCACCCATTATCAGCCCCAGTCAGGCTCACTCCAATTTGCAGGCATCTTCTACAGTGGAGGATACTTACAGACGACCTCCATCTCGGCAGACCCTTCATTCTTCCCCCTCATTTGACCACAGATGCCTCCCTGTTGAGGTGGGGGGGGGGCATTTTCAGGGAAGGATAGTCCAAAGCATGTGGTCCACCACAGAGACCAAATTGCACATAAATGTACTGGAAATGAGGGCAGTTCTTCTCATGTTGCAAGCCATTCAGGACTGCCTTCCTCTTAGGACACTTGCAATTCTGACAGACAATATGTCAGTGGTTTGGTACATCAGCAAGCTGGGGTGAACCCATTCTTACCCATTGTGCAGAGAGGCCATGAGCGTTTGAGAATGGGAGATCTCTTCAAGCCGCTTTCTCATTGCAACACACATCCTGGGTGAATCCAACATTCTGATGGACAGACTGAGCAGATCGATCTTAAGTCCTCACGAGTGGTCCCTGAACCAGTCATCAGCTAATCAAATATTCAGCCATTGGGGCCAGCCTTGCTGCATCCTCTTTGCCTCTCCCCTAAACAAGTGCAGCAAGTACTGCTGTCTGATCCCACCTTTGCGGGAGTCACCAAAGGATGCTCTAGCCCATGATTGGCCCCCGGGTCTCCTCTGTGCTTATCCTCTGATAAATCCTGATACCCAAAGTTCTACAGAAAGCCAGCACATTGAAGACCAAGCTAATCCTCATTGCCCCTTACTGGCTTCGTCAGGTATGATTCCCTGTCCTGAGGTCTGACAGCAAATATCTTGGATTACTGAATCCCAGACAGGATCTGATTTCCCATCCCTTGGAATGACAGATTCCCAATCTTTGATCCCTCAAACTAACCTCTTGGTCTGTCCACTTCCAGTGATTTTGCTAAAGTCCAGGCTAGCTTCCCCAGTCCACAAAATTATTCTTGCTTCTCAGAAGCCCTCCACCAAGAAAGTATATTGTAGCAAATGGAAGATGTTTTCCATCTGGGCTTCACAGAGGAATATTGACCCCTTTTCAGCTTCAGTCCCAGGCATCCTTATGTTCAAAGCTTACTTTTCCAGAACAGAACTAGTTTTTCTACCATAAAGGTGCAACTTGTGGCCATCACAAATTTCCATGTAGGGAAGGGCATTGGCTTTCCCTCTATTGCTTCCACTTCTAAGCTGTGGCGGGCTTTTATGAAAGTTTTTTTTCACCTTAAGCCACCGATTAAAGGATCTTCTTCCCCTTGGCAAATTACATGGGTACTTAAGGGACTTCCCCAGAAACGTTTTGAACCTGCTAGCTCATGTGAGTTAAACTTTTTCTCATGGAAAACTGCCTTTCTGGTGGCTGTTATTTCAGCTAGAAGTGTCAGAATTACAAGTTGTGTCTTCTTAACTACCATACATAACTTTCTTCAAAGGCAGAGTCTCTCTTAGAACAAATCCTTCATTCATACCGAAGGTTGCCTCAGAGGCGAACATTAACCAGACCATCCACTTGCCTGTACTTTTCCCTAATTACTCCAATAAAGGCAAATATATGCTACATTCCTTGGCAATAAAGAAAACCCCTGCCTAGACCCCAACCTCTCCAACCTTGAAACAGCTAGCCAGTTCAGCTCATTCTTTATAGACTGCATAGCTAAACTATCGGCCTCCTTCCCACCCCCCTTCTCCACCACCACCTCCTCCTGCCCCAACCACCACTCCAATCATCAACCTTCCTCCACATACTTCTGCCTCAAGCCCATCCCCACAAGCACTATAAAAAGACTTCTCCTCAAACTCAAACCTTGTCGCAATGCACCTGACAAACTTCCACCCACCTTCCTCAAACAATCTGCAGACAGCATTGCCTATCCCATCTCTATTCTTATAAATAAAGCCATACAAGAATCATGCGTCCCTTCTATGTGGTGCTATGCTTACTTCACCCCCCCTCCACAAAGGTAGCAAAAATACTGATACCGCCAACTTCAGGCCTATTGCCATCCTTTCCCCTCTTTCTAAAATACTAGAGAAAACAATACAAGCACAACTCATGGCACACCTAACACTAAGCAATCTCCTCTCCCCTACCCAACACGGCTTCTTCCGTGGCCACAGAACCTTGACTGCCCTTCTTTCCTTTCTTGAAACCATAAACCTCGAAAGCGACTCAGGCAAGTTCATATCCATAGTATTCCTAGATCTGTCAAAGGCTTTTGACACCATCTCACATGCCCTACTTATATCCCAACTCTCCACCCTACACCTCTCTCCCACCATCATCACCTGGTTTTCCAGCTATTTGTCCAACCGCCAACAAGCTGTCCAGTGGAAAACTCAACCTCCCCCTTCCTTCCTACACCCACAGGTGTCCCACAAGGTTTTGTTCTTGGCCCTCTTCTCTTCAACCTATTCCTTAACAACTTTCACCAATAATCCCAGACTCATCTATCATCCAATATGCAGCTGACTCAACAATCATCTGCTCAGCTTTCTCCCCCACCAAGCTTCTAGCAAAAACCCAAATAGCCTTCTCCAAAACAGAGACCTGGATGCAGTCTAACCATCTGGCAATAAATGCAAATAAAACCAAACTAATGTTTGTTTTCCCCTACCAAAAACTCCATTGACAAATCCACATACACCCTCCTTGAAATTGTTCCCAACACCAAGCTTCTCTGCATCATTATTGATGAAGAACTAAAACTTGACACCCACATCCACTCCACAATCAAGAAAAAACACCAAACAGTAGGTCTCCTCTACAGGCACAACTGCTTCCTAAGCCCCTCTACCTGTCAAACTCTTGATCCACCTTCCTACTCCCCTCCCTTATGTGTGGTGCCCCTCTTTTCACCAATCACCATCTTGGGCCTTCAGTCCAAACTTGAATCCTGCTACCACAAGATCTCCAAATCTGCAACCAATTCAAAAAACTCATCCCACCACTGCCACTCCCTCCTCACCCTCAACTGGCTTGAACTACCCAACTACCTCAGTTACCTACAACTCACCATTGCCTACAAGCATATCTTTAAACCTGCCAACTGCCCAGCACTCACTACTTCCTTAAAACCTTACATTCCCAACCACTCACTCAGATCCAAAAATCCAAATCTCCTTCAGGTCCACAAACCGGCACGACCTCCTGGCCATCTACTGCTGCCCCACTCCTTAGCTAAACAGTGGAGCTCTCTCCCCACACACCTACGCAACGTACCTAAACATACAGTTTTCATATCTCAGCTACTCTCTCATCTTTCTTCCAAATGGGAATGCCCTTGCCATGCTCCAACTTAAACCCCTCCCCATCCCTCATTCCATCTTGCACTGACTCATCCAACTACCTCTACTATTACTTCATCCCACCCAAAACAATCCCTCCCCTACTAAAAACTAATTTTCTCTCTAATATCTTTTGTACTGTACTCTCCAATCTGAAATATACTATTACCCTCTCCATGCATAATATTATCCTAACCTACTAATGGGTAGTATCTATATATTTTGAAATGTTAAACCTACAATTGAGTTTATAACAAAAATATTCACTTTATGTAAATGTTGAAATTTCGGTATTGAATTATGTCTTTTTATTTTTGTAACATTGTGACAAGCCAGTTGCAAATATCATGGAGCTTATCTGTAAATGTTTTAATTAGCTGTATGAACTATGTCCTTTTGTAACATGTGAAATGTAACTTGCAATTATTATGGACCTTTTCTCCCCGGGCCTCCACTGAAAACAGGCTCTTCTTGGCCCAGCGGACTTCCCCAATCATCAAACTTAAATAAATAAATAAAATGTTCACAGACAGTTCAGCTTCTACTTGCACAGAACTAGATCTCATAGAAAATCTGAACAGTTGTTCATTGCCTTCTCCCCAAATAGGTTAGGACAGGCTGTATCCAAGGTTCTCTTAGCCAAATCGATTACCAATTGTATCTCTACATCTTATTCTCAGCAAGACAAGCAACTTTCTTCTTCCAGTTATAACCCACTCTACCAGGCCTGTGTCTACTTCATCAGCCTTCTCCACAAGAATCCCAGTTGATGAAGTTTGTGCCGCATCTACATGGTCCATAGCTCATACATAGGTTCATAGGTTGGTACTGGGCTATCTGCCTGAAGGCATATATTAGCCCAGCCACGTTATGCGGTATTCACCGCCCCTTTAGTAGTTCCCTAGACCCTTGTACTAGCAGCTAGTACCCTTGGCCCCTATCTAGTAGTGCTGTTGGTGTGATCCCCGGTGTGAACTTTCTGTTACCCATCCACTCATCAAGGTTCCTCTTGAAGAGTGATAGTGAGGGGCTCTGTCTTACGTAGATCGGGACCCTGTTCCATAGTAAGGGAAGTCTCTGCGAAGGGAATCTATCCCTCCAGCATGTTCTATTCATTGTTGTGTTGAGGTTTATATCCCTAGAGCATGTAGCTTGTATCTCACTACAAGTTGGACATTATTTCCAGGAACCGAGCATCCTTTGGTTCTGTGATGCTCAGGCATATCCTTCCTTGAGGTCCTCTCAGGAGTTGTGTACCTGGGGACTCTGACCCATTTGTGATGCATAATAAAATGGACAACATCACATTAGAAGTTATGTACTTACCATAACTTGTTATCTGTATTGTCCAATTTCATTATGCATCTGATTTAGAGGATAAATGAACCCACTGGTTCCTAGTTTGAGCTCTGGTTGGTCACTTTCTTTGTATCTCTAGTACTATTGTTATGACCATCTTTAGGAAGGGACAGCAAACTCAATCTGAGGGTTTGAAGAGGAGTGAAGCATCATGAGAGAGAAAGGAGTTTGAGACTCCGATTGTATGTTTGGAAAAAATGGCCAAGTCGGATATGAGGACAGATCCAAAGACCCATTCATGACGCATAATGAAATTGGAAAACACAGAAGTTGTAAGTACATAACTTCTATTTCTTCTGTTGCACAGGTCACTACTCATTGTTTGCAGTATGAGTATGACTGTTGATACTTTTTCCAAGGCTATGGTCACGGTTACTGTTTTAAGGAGGTTTGCATAGCTTCATTTTTAGATCCTTCCAGATGATGTTAAAAATGAGATTTTAAATTCTCCCTTGAGTAGAGCTTTGGTGTTTGACCCCTCTTCTGTAAAGGTGATCAAAAAGTTGATGAAAGGAGCAAGCTGATCCAGGGAATCTGTAGGATTTTTCAGACCTCCTTTTCCAAATTGTCCAAAGGATTTTTTTTCTCCTCTTCATTTTTTGGAAGAAAACAGAATAAACAGTCTCAGCAGAATTCAGGCAAACAGATGTGTAAGAAGGAATGACATGGGAATTCCTATAAGAAGTCTCTAACCTCCCAAAACCATGGACAGTCCAGTATGTCTGAATGACTATTCAAGAGACTCTGTGACCCACTGCCACTCTGGGCCCCTTTTCTTCCAAAAAGTCTTGATCTCCATTTATCTCCTTAGTCATATATTGCTTCAGACAATTGTATTCTGAATATCGTTCATTACATTTCCAGATGGCAGTGGGAGGAAATTCCTCCCTTCCAGGAATTCGTTCCTTATCCTCCTGATCAAACTCTTTTGTTTACACCTATTCTTCATCACATGCTGTCTGTAGGACTGATAGAACAAGTTCCTCCTTCCCAAGTGGAGAAGAGTTTTTATTCAAGGATGTTCCTAGTGTCAGAGAAACAAAATGTTTGGAGACAAGTCCTAGATTGATCTTTCTAAACCTGTTTGAGATAGTGCCCTAGTTCAAAATGATGTCACTTCACAACTTGTTACCATTTCTTCCTCTATCAAGTTTCCTGGTAACACTAGATTTATAAAATGTTTATCATCACATCCCTATTCATCCAGACTTCAGGTGTTTCTTAAGGTTTTGTATGTCTTCCTTAACCTTTGGACTGTCCACTGCACCAGGAGTATTCACAAAATGTCTGATTCCAATTGTAGCTCATTGCAGGTTACAGGGTAGCCACATTTTTCCATATTTAAATGACTTGCTTATCTTTGCAGAGCCTTTTTAAAAGTGTGCAGAATTTCTCTCTCTCCCTCTGTTGGGTTAGAAATCTTTTACACACGCTAGGATTCTAAGAGAATAGTCAAAAGTCTTTCTTAACCTGCTCATACAGAATTGTATTCCTGGGATGTCAACTAGACATCTCAGTTAAAAGAGCTTTTCTTCCACAGGAAAAAAACAGTAGATCCTTATTTAAATCTGTTTCTCAGGTTTTCCACTCAAACTTTGGTCACGGCAAGGGAATATCTCGGGTGTTTGGGTCTCATGGCATCTATGATTCTCATGATACCACTGGCAAGACTCCACATGAGAAAGATACAGTGGTATTCAAAATCACTTTGGTCCCAGCATCAACATACTTTAGCTTTTCAAGTCCCAGTGCTGGAGTTTGTCAGAAGAGAAATCTTTTAGAGGAGACAACAGATGTTCTTAGATTTAGGTCTCCTCTTCTCCCTCCCTGGTCCAAAGCATTCAGTCACCACAGATGCTTTGGACTTTGCTGGGGAGCAGTTTCAGAAGGGATAAACATGCAGGGGTATGGAACATCAAGGACAGAAGCAAGTGCATAAATGTCTAAGAGATGCTTGCCCTGATCAAGCCAATCAACTATCTAGATCATCTTTAACCCCAGGCCATCTTCAAAGAGGTTTCAGACATTACCACAGTCATGAGGAACATCAGCAAGCAAGGGGGAACCAGGTCATACCCTCTTTGCAGACTAGCCATGTTAGCTTTGGTATAGCTTCACATCACAGTCTCACTGTACATGCATCCTGCATTCCATCAAAGCAAAATTGTGAAGGCAGACAAGCTGAGCAAGACCAAGGCAGACTCTTATGAATGTGAACGAGATCAAGGGATGTCCTTACATTTCACTGTTGCAGTATTCATTACAATAGGGATCCCCTGCCAAGGGTGGCCCGAAGTCCGTCTAGTACACCAACACATTTAGATTGCTTTAAGGTATGCCATACATCACACATATGCTCCTCACATAGCATAGGGCATAAAGGTAACATCTGAACAAACCAACTTCAGAACGTCTTTGCTGACAGGTCAAATGCCATCTCTTGATTGTTGGTCTGACCGCCTGTTCCATTGGTGGTTCATGAAGCCATTGCAGATAAGTGCCCTATTGGGGTTTATTGTTTCTTATCTTTCTTATTATTTCTTGTTGCTTGTGGGGTTTCATGTCATCCAAGAAGGGTAAATGCCAGTGTGGGAGACAGCTTCCCCATAAAGACTGTCATGACCAGTGCTTGTTTTGCGTTGGTGCTTCACATAACCATATGTCCTGTTCTGTTTGTCAAACCTTTGTTCCCAAGACCCTCCATAGTAGGCTTTCTTCATTGGTTTGTATCTGTAAAGTCAGTGTTTTAAGTTCTTAGTTAAAGACACTATGGAAGGAACTTCTAGCTCTGAGGGACAGCCATCCATAAAGAAGAAGGCCAAGAAATCTAGGCTAGATTCTTCTGCTGTACAACCTCTGCCAGATGTCTATTCCGAGGTGAGTGAAAGCCAGCAGGTTCACCTGGCTCCATCGTTGGATTCTTCTGTCAAGACTGGTTTGGAAGCCATCGGGAATCCGACCTTAGGCACGTCCTTGGAAGCCTTGCAGATGTCCACATCAGTTCTGGGGAACCGCAGCTGATTATTTCTGAGGGGCCCTATAGGTGTTCCTCAAATTTTGGTCAGAGAAGAAGTTCGTACTAGAATTATTGGGGTTGGAGCCTTCTACATTTTATAAGGAGGCTGTCCTCTTAAAAGAAAAAGCAGAAGACTAAACATAATACTCAAGCTTGTAAGGACCCACAAAGTGAATGACAAATTTCACTCTGGGGTTGTTTATTGCTTTGATGGCTTTAAAACCTCCTCAATGAGTTTCTGTTCCAGCTCCTCCTTGGTCCTCTACTCCCCTTAAAAGACCCAGGGAATAGGATTCCTCTGAGGAGGAGGTGAATTCAGATGAGGAATCCCTTGCCTACTCCTCTCAGATTCCCTATCCTTTAGATTATGGGTATGAGGAAGAGGAATCTGCTAGTCCTAATACTCCTTTAGAGGAATTTTTTTTGGGGGGCACAGTATCTGGAATTATGGAGTTTTTTAAATGGGATTGTGCTCAGGTTTCTAAAGTACAGAAGAGGTGTTATGAGCTGCTGCAGATAGATTCTGCAAGACCTTCTACCGTCCATCCTGTTTTGGTTGCCCCTTGGATGCCTTTTCTAAAAATGCTTTTAAGGCTCCTGAGTCCCAGGCCCCTGCCTCCAAGAAACCTGATAGGTTTTATAGGGTGCCTGAGGACTGTAAATTTCTTTACTACTGTCATTCTGCTGACCCCTCGGTGGTGTCTGTGGCTTCTGACAAGCCATATCAGTTGATGGCTTCTGCTAAGTTACTGCCTTCTGATAAAGATAGCAGAACCATGGAAAGTTTAGGGAAAATGGTTTATTCCTCTGCTACTTTAGCTTTTAGGGCTGTCAGTTGTCAGACCCATATGTCCAGGTACATGTTGGCCTTTCTTTCTCAGGCCTGTCAGGTTATTTCTGACCTTCCAGACACTAAGGGTAAAACTTCTGCCCTTTCCCTGTTAGGGACTTCCTCTAGGTGACTCGTCATTCCATCAGGTGTGGTTATGATGCAGCAAATGCTTCCTCTAGAGTTGTTGCTTTTGGGTCTTTGATGAGATATTCTTGGCTTCATCTTCAATATTTCTCTGATGATATTAAGGATAAGTGGGATGGATACTCCTCTGGATAATAAACACTTGATCTGAAGTAGTTAACTTCATTTGTCAGCAACCTTTGGGAATCGGATCCGACCTCGGATCCGAGCCGGCAATCTTTCATAGCTTAGATCCGAGCTCCTCCCCTTCACCCATAATCCCCTGCCATCCCTGACTGACCTCAGATCTAGTTTGCCGCGCTTCTTGTCAGCAGCTTGGTTTTTGAGCTCCTGGTTTCATAGGGTCTTGTGAGAGTTTTGTGAGAGTTTTAAATTTTTTTATTATCCCCTTAAGTGTACGAGTGTGTTTTGTGGTCAGGTTTCCCTTTTTTTTTTTTTTTGGCTAAAACTAATACCTTTTAGTTAAACTTACCCTCCCTCCCCTTCGCTGGTCTTAGCTTCTGTGTGTTGTGTGTTTGGGGCCTAACGAGTGTGTTTTTTTCTTAAGATGTCTGAGGCCCCAAAACCCATATTTTCTAAGTGCACCGAGTGTGGCCATAAGCTCTCCCCAGCGGATGGCCACACTCGGTGAGTACGGTGCCTTGAGGTTGAACATCTTTCCTCTGGTGTTCCATCTGCGCGGCGTTCAACCCCAGGGCACTGAAGGACTGGAGGTCGAAGCTGATCCTAGCGGGACTTTTGCCCCCGGATTCGGCTTCGGCCTCCGGTGCTTATGTGGCCTCCTCCCCGGCTTCGGCGGTGGCCACTCCTGCCTCTCTCCCGGTCGGGACTCAAACTCCCGCTGCAGCTCCGGAGGAGCAGGAGGCCAGGAAAGAAAAAAGGAGGGAGAAGCACCACAAGCGGCGGGCCGAGGCCTCCACTTCGGCCCCCCCAGCTAAGCGGTCTTCTCCCTCCAGGGCTTCCGGGTCTCCTCCTTCTTGGATCCAGTCTCCGTGCTTCTCACCGGGCCCCGAGGAGGAGGAGACCCGATCTCCGTCGAGGTCATCGAGGCGGCATTCCCGGCCAGCCTCAGTGGCCTCGTCGAGATCGACTCGTAGCCTTTCCGACGCAGATTTGGACCGGATGATGCCAAGGTTTCTCCAGGCCCAACTGCAGATGGGAGTGCTCCTGCCCCCCCCTCCGGGGGGGAGCTCGACACCTTTCTTTGCCCCAATAGCTCCTTCTCCGACCTGCTTCCCGGGTTCGGAGCATTCGGAGCTGAGCAGCCTTGGAGCCGGAGGTGGGTCGGCGCCGACATTATCGGGTACTTCGGCGCTGACTCTTCCCTCAAGCCTGTCGGGTCCGTTTTTATCAGATCCAGGCTCTCAGAGCCGTGGGCTGAGCGTCGGATCCGAGGGAATCAGTGTGTCTTCGGCCCCGTCTAGGTTGGAGCACACTGGTCCGTCGGATCTGATGGCTTCGGTGCCGACCCCGATCCATCCATCGGATCCGAGCGAGGGTTTGCTCTCGGATCCCAGAGAGAGCGGCTCTCCCTCGGCTTTCGATGTGGTGGAGAGGGCACTGTCGAGTGCTTACAGGCCCCCGGTCCTTGCTTTGGCTCCGCCCCGCACTCCCTCTCTGTTGGGTCCGGCTTCCATCACCCGGCCCCAGGGACAGCCTGCTTCGATGTCCCAGGTCATTCCCTTGGAACAGGACGTGGCTGGTGAGACGTCCTCCAACAGCCCCCTCCCGAGGACGTCCCTCACAAGCGAAAGTGCAAAAGGAGGCACGTGGACTCCCCCGAGTCCTTGACTGATGACATGGATTTGGATGAAGGGGAAGGCTCCCTTAGGTCACCCCCCCGAGGATGTCTCCTTCGGAGACATCATGGAAATGCTCAGGATAAGGGGGGTGGTCTGCTCCCAAGGCTTCCTCGGACGAATCCGTGTTCCTGGAGGCATTCGAAGCAGGCCCATCTACCTCTTGGGTGTCCCCTCCGCCCGACCCCTTAGTGGACCTTATTACCACTAGGTAATGGAAGGAACCGGACACTGTGGAGCCAGTCCCCAAATGCCCGGACAAGATCCTTAGTCCGCCCTCGGAGAGGTCCCATTGGAGCAAGAGTCCCCCGTAGATGCCATGTTGGTGGCGGCGGCCACCAAGAGGGAATTAGCTCAGGAGAGTCCCTCGGTCCATCCACTGAGCATGGAGTCCCATTTGATGGACCGTTTAGGGAAGCAGGCTTTTAGTTCTGCGACCTTCTCGGTGAGGTCTCTGAACTACATGGCACATGTTATTCGACTGCAGCGGGACCTTATCAAAGAGTATGCTGCGTCGCCCCCGGAGTCCATGTCGGTGGAGGACAAACGGTTGTACTCCACTCAGATGGCCACTCTCTGGTCCATATCTAACACCTCTATGCGGCTGTTGTCCCACGCCACAGAGGGAGCCGCTAGAGCCAGCAGAACAGGCCTCGTCATGCAGCGTCAGGCCTGGCTCTGGCATTGCAATTTCACGGAACCCTTCAAGGCGTCATTTGCGAATGCCCCTTTCGATGGTTCTGCCCTGTTTGGCAAGTCCGTTCACGAGACTTTGGTCCAGAGCGAAAAGGACGGGAAGACGTTGTCAGCCGTTGGAGTCCGCTTCTCTGCTCCCCAGAGGTCCTTCTCCAAGAACCAAAAGGGACAGAAGAAGATGTAGTTCTGGACATCGCAACAATCCCAGTCCGCTCCGGATCCCCAGTCCTTCGTGGCAGAGGAGGACAGGGTGGACGCCACCCTAGAGGCAGAGGGGGCCCGAGGAATGGTGGGTCCAGAGAAGCTTTCTCTGACCGGCCCACCCAGCGACCCTGAGGGGTTGCCCGACTGCTCCTGTCTGGAGGCAGTCGGGGGATGTTTTTCGAGGCACCTGGCAGCTTGGGAATCCATCACAACAGACCGCTGGGTGCTTCGCATCATATCCAGAGGATACCAAATTCACTTTTCTCACATCCCTCACCAACCCAAACGCCTCCCCGACATCCCTCCCGATCAGAGGGAGGCTGCAGCTGCGGAAATTCACCAGCTGTTAGGAAAAAGAGCCATCCAACATGTCCCCCCAGACCAGCTCGGATCGGGTTACTACTCCAGGTTCTTTTTGGTGCCAAAAAAGATGGGGGACCCAAGGCTAATCCTCGATCTCTCCCTCCTGAACCTGTCAGTAACCAAAGAAAAGTCCCGGATGGTCACCCTTCAATCCATTCTCCCCCTGTTGCGGGAGAGCGACTGGATGTGCTCGATAGACCTCAAGGATGCGTATTACCACATATTGATGGACAAACGATCCAGGAGGTTTCTCCACTTCCGGCTAGGAGCCAGTCATTATCAGTTCAGGGTCCTTCCCTTCGGTCTCACCTCAGCCCCCAGGGTGTTCACCAAGTTATTAGCAGTGATATCGGCCCACCTGAGGCTTCAGGGAATGCAGGTGTTTCCATACCTAGACGACTGGCTCCTGACTGCCCCAACAAGGCATCTACTCTGCTCAGCCAGGAATTACTTTCTCCACCTTGCTCCCCGGCTGGGGATCACCGTCAACATGGACAGATCCTTTCTCAACCCGACTCAGGTGATAGACTTTATCGGGGCCAGATTAGACACCAACAATTTACTAGCCTTCTTAACCACCGAACAACTTCAAACCCTGAGGCTACATGTGCGGGCCATTTTAGTATCGTCGGCTCCCCCAGCGGGATTGGTCCTGAGGGCGCTGGGCTCCATGGCGGCCGCAATTACCCTGCTCCCCATGGCTCGCCTGAACATGAGGGTTTTGCAGTGGACTCTCCAAGTCCAATGGTCCTTCCGTCGATACCCTCTCAGTCACCCCCATTCCCCTCAGCAAGGCTTGCAAAAGGGCTCTCGCATGGTGGTTACAATCACTGGACCTCCAAGTGGGACGCCCTTTCTCCATGGCCCCTCCACTCGCCACGGTGACCACGGACGCCTCTCGCCTCTTGCCTCGGGTGGGGGAGGCATTATGCGGGCAGGACGGTCCAAGGCACGTGGAACGATACAGAGACGTCATTGCATATAAATGTTCTAGAGATGAGGGCAGTGCTGTTGTCGTTGCAAGCACTTCAGAGCCTTCTTCCTACAGGAACAGTTGCAGTTCAGTCAGACAACATGTCGGTGGTCTGGTACATCAACAAACAGGGGGGAACCAGGTCCTACCCACTCTGTCGAGAAGCTATGAGAGTGTGGGAATGGGCGATCTCCACCAACCGCTTTCTTATTACAACGCACATTCCGGGATGGTCCAACATCCTCGAGGACAAACTCAGTCGCACCATACTGTCTCCTTACGAGTGGTCTCTCAGTCCCCAGGTAGCGAAGCGGATATTTGCCGTGTGAGGACAACCCTGTTGCGATCTCTTTGCCTCTCCTTCAAAACGAAATGCAACAGCTACTTCACTCTAATTCCCCCCGCCGGGGAATTCCCGAGAGACGCTCTGGTTCATGCTTGGCCTCCCGGTCTACTCTATACTTTCCCTCCTCTACCTCTGATGCTGAAGCTTCTACAGGAAGCCAGTCGGTTGGGGAGCAAAATGATCCTCATTGCCCCATTCTGGCCTCGTCAAGCTTGGTTCCCTTACTTCTCGTCTCATCTGGTGAATCCACCTTGGATTCTAGATCCCCTCCCGGATCTGATTTCCAACCCCTTAGGCCTCCCAGTCCCGAACTTGGACAATCTCAAGCTTACGGCTTGGTTGCTCCAGTTCCACTCATAGCTAGGACTCCAGGTATCTCCTCCCCAGTTAAAGCTATCCTAGTAGCAGCACACAAGCCCTCTACTAGGAAAGTCTGTAGGAGTAAATGGGAACGTTTCGCTATTTAGGCGGAGCATCAGAGCCTACACCCTTTCACAGCTCCGATGTCCTTCAAGAATGCAACTGCAGTCCTGACATATGGGTTGTCCTGCCTCAGGCAGCCCTTCGGTCGGCCGGATTCCAAAGTCTGGGTCCGGCGTCGGCTGATGTCGCCTCTTCCCCGATGTCAGAGCGGCTGGGGTATAAAAGCATCAGCCGACACCATCTTCCCCAGTCTTTCTTGCCGCGCGGTGCCCGAAGCAGAAGCAGTTCGCAAGTGCCGGTCGGCCAGCTCCTGTGTTTTCAGATCTGAAGTCATCATAAAGCTAAGTACCCCATTGGGGAACCTTTTCTTGCCTCAGCCGATGTCAGATAAAACTGCAAAAGTTAATAATTGTTTGTCTTGTGGTAAACAAATACCTCATAAGGACTTCCATTCTTACTGCCTTCCCTGCCTCGGCCCAGACCACGACGTCTCGGCCTGTGCTGCCTGTACTCGCTTCAATAAGCGCACAGTTAGGCGCCGGGAAGAATTTGCTGAAGACTTTTTTGGGGAAAATTTCTCCTATATCATGCCGTTGGAACAACCGACAGCACATATTTCCAAAAAACGGAAGGACCGGGACCGACATCCGGGGCCCGCGACTTCCACCGACACCACGCTAAAACCTACCGCGAGTGCATCGGCCTCTTCGGAGGCGGTAATTCAACCGCTCCAGGCTGACGACACCGTTTTACCGCACACTTCGGTCCAGGAAATTACCCCAGTGCCGGTTGTTGATTTTCCTCCTGAAACCGAAGCCCAAGATTTGCCTGACACCATACCGGTGGACAAAGTCACTCCAGCACGTGGGGCAGCTAGGCCTCCTGTGTCTATGTCTATCAAGGCCTACACACGTGCTAAGGCTGCTAGCCAGGCTAAGTCTCACCCTCCTAAATCCATTTCACAGGGTCCCTCTTCTGATAAACAGATCATGACCTTAGCTGCAGATCTAATTTCTTTAATCAGGGGTTCTCAGTCTCATCCAGACAGAGGTTCTCAGCCGCCTTCTGACAAAAGGCCTAGGGTTGAGCAGACAGAAACCCTTTCCTCAGATGAAGCCTCTGGGGAGTCAGACCATTCAGATTACCAGGAAGAAACCTTCCCTGCCTATGAGGATTCAGATGCTGATGAATCCATTCCCTCTGCCTCTCCTCCTGAGGATATTTCTTTCGGGGAAATTCTCCACTCCATGAGAGAGCATTTTCAGTGGCAGGGCCAGGATTTCTCTGACTCCAGGAAAAGGCTTCGGACCTTCCTTAAGTTACCCCAGCATAGGCCTTTAGCTATACCCCCAGTATTAGATGTATTGGATGATGTGTACTCAGACTCCAGTGCTTCCCCTGATTCTCTCCCTCCTGCTCCTGTCAAGCCAGACAGATATTACAGGGTTCCTGAAACTCATAAACATCTCTTTAAGGACCACTCTGTTGATCTAGAAACTATTTCTCAGGGCCCCAAAGGAGTGGCCACTTCCACGGCCAAAAATCCTTTGCCTGCAGACAGGGAATCTAGGTCCCTTGAGAGGTGGGGTAAAAAAGTTTATACCTCATCCACCCTTGCCATGAGGTCACTTAACTGTCTTTTTCATATGTTTAAATATCAGGATTTCTTGATGGATGACTTGCAGAAAAAGTTAGCCTCTCCTGAGCCTTTAGATAGAAAGGCCTTGCAGGATTTGGTTCATAACACCCAGCAGGTTAGCAATCATTTTCTTCAGTGTGGTTATGATGCATTGGAAGCTTCATGTAGGGCAGCTATGACAGGGGCCGTCATACGTAGACATGCTTGGTTGATAGAACAGACACTGCCAGATCATGTTAAAGTAAAGCTTTTAGATGCACTTCTGGAAAAAGACAAGCTATTTGGTGCTAATGCACAGAGTGTGTTGAAATCAATTGAGGAAAAGGCTAAATCAGTACAAACAGTCAAAGATTTCCTCCAGGTTCAGCCACCAAGGTTCAGCAGGAATTGGCCTTCGAAGAATTGGTCCTTTCCAGACACTGACAAGTTCCAAAGGGGAAAAAACAGGCGTGCTCGAGGTAGAGGGCAATACCGAGGCTCCTACAGGGGCCGCCAATGGCAACCAACTAATCAGAGAGGTGGCGCAGGGACTTCTACTGCTCCACAGGGACAATCACAATGACTTGACTTTGACACCTCCGACCAAGGCTCAAAGAGAAGCACCTTTAGGCGGAAAATTATCCTTATTCTCAAACAATTGGCACGTACTTACAAAGGACAAATGGATTTTGGACATAATAGACAGAGGTTACAGGTTCCACTTCCATACCTTACCAACAAGACAAGACATGCCAAACCTGCCACAAAATCAAAGGGCAGAGGCATTCATACAAGTCTCAAAGCTGCACCAAATCAAAGCAATAGAAAAGGTTCCTCCTCAGGAACAAGGCCAGGGATTCTACTCAAGACTGCTCCTTGTTCCAAGAAAAGAAAAGCAATGGAGACCTATACTGGACTTGTCCGCTCTAAACACTTTCCTCATTGTGCCAAAATTCAAAATGCTGACGTTACAGCAACTTCTTCCCATGCTGGGCAAGGGGTCTTGGCTGGTAACTCTGGGCCTCAAAGAGGCATACCTGCATGTCCCAATCAGACAAAGATGCAGAAGATACCTCAGATTTCTTGCAGGTTCAGAGCATTATCAATTCTCAGCATTGCCATTTGGCTTATCTACTGCGCCCAGAGTATTCACAAAATGCCTGGCATCAGTAATTGCACATTGCAGACTTCAGGGGATACAAATATACCCTTACCTGGACGACTGCCTTATACAAGCGGACAGCAAGCAAGCCTTGATAAGAAACTTGGACTATGTCATTCACTTACTACAGGCATTGGGATACACAGTCAACATTCAAAAATCAAGACTACTGTCATCCCAACAAATAATTTTTCTAGGAGCCAAACTGGACACAAACTCACAAATGGCTTTCCTCACAGAAGAAAAACAAGAACAATTACCAGATTACTTCAAAAGCCTAGCAAAACTCACCCAGATGACTGCAAGGAAATTCCTGCAGGCCCTGGGATTCATGGCATCTTGTATTGTTCTGATTCCGCTGGCAAGACTACACATGAGAAAACTTCAATGGTACCTAAAATGTTTATGGTCTCAACACAGCCACAACTTAGAAGAAATTATTCCACTCATTCCATGTCTACAAAAGGAGTTTTTGTGGTGGGCACAAGCAAGCCAGCTAAACACGGGCATGGCTTTCAACAAACCTCAAGCAAGCCAAACCATTACAACAGACGCCTCAGATCTTGGATGGGGGGCGCACATGGAAGGCAGATGCATTCAGGGGCAATGGGCTCCCCGGGAAGCGCATCTGCACATCAATCAAAAAGAGATGTTGGCAGTGATCCATGCAATCGAGGCCTTCGGAAAATTTCTTCAGCAAGGTTATCTGCTAATAAAGACAGACAACACCACTGTTATGTGGTACATAAACAAGCAGGGAGGCACCCATTCTTACCCACTCTGCAGACTAACCATGATTCTTTGGGAAAAGTCCCTGAAACTGAACATACAGTTGCAATCCCAGTTTGTTCCAGGCAGGGACAATGTTCTGGCGGACAGTCTAAGCAGAAACATTATAGACCCGCACGAATGGATGTTGCATCCAGACATTTTTTCACAAATAACTCATGCATGGGGAAGGCCGGACATAGATCTCTTTGCCTCACACCTCAATCATCATCTGAAGAAGTTCTGCTCAAGGACACAACATCCTCAAGCCTGGAGAATGGATGCTGTCTCCTTCAGCTGGAATTCTCTAACAATCTACGCATTCCCACCTCTACCATTAATGACCAAGGTGTTACTGAAGATCAAAGCAGAACAACCGAAAGGCATTTTGATAGCCCCAGACTGGCCAAGGCAGCACTGGTATCCATTACTAAGGAGCATAACTCGCACCAAGCCGTGGCCCCTGCCTCATTGGCCTCTGCTTATAACTCAGCACAATTACAGGACCATTCATCCCAACCTGAAAACATTGCAACTGACAGCTTGGAGGGTTCCATTACTTCTCCCCATATCTCTCTCTCTTGAAAAAAGTTCAAGAGATCTTACTGGAAGCACGCAGGCCTTCCACCAGAAAAACTTATTCAGCCAAATGGAAGAGATTCAACATCTAGAATGCCAGCAAGGGTCAGGATGCATCAGTAATAAGCATCCCACAGATACTAGAATACTTGGCAGAAATTTTTCACAATGGCCTTTCACATTCTTCCATAAAAATACATGCTTCAGCAATTTCAGCAAAATACAACTGTGATCCACCTGTGTTTTCGCATCCTTTGCTAAGACAGTTTCTAAGAGGGATAAAGAATATCAAACCTCCAAGAAAACCACCAGTGCCTGCATGGGACCGCAACTTCGTCTTGGAGAAATTAACTCTTCCTCCTTTTGAGCCAGCAGCATCTTCAGAATTGCAATTTCTCTCCTGGAAAACAGTTTTCCTGTTGGCAATTACTTCAGCAAGAAGAGTCTCGGAGATACAGGCCCTCATGGCAGTACCTCCATTTCTCATTTTCCATCAGGACAGTCTCTTTAAGAACCAATCCTTCATTCATGCCAAAGGTGATATCCAGGGTTTCTCTAAATCAAGCAATTTACCTGCCTACTTTCTTTCCCAATCCTCAA
The DNA here is from genome assembly GCF_019279795.1 of Protopterus annectens. Lineage (NCBI taxonomy): Eukaryota > Metazoa > Chordata > Ceratodontiformes > Protopteridae > Protopterus > Protopterus annectens. The sequence continues at coordinate 1,427,468,170 of NC_056746.1, read as the reverse complement.
AATAAAGGAGAAAAGCTTCTGCACACTTTGGACGTGCACAGACAATTGCGCTACTACTTGGACAGAACAAAGGCCAACAGAAAGTCTGACCAACTATTTGTAGCTTACGCTGCTGGAGTACAGGGAAAGGCAATTTCCAAACAAACAATTTCAAAATGGATTGGAAACTGCATCAGATTCTGCTACTCATTCCATGGAAAAGGTGTGCCAGCCAATATCAGGCCACACTCCACAAGAGCAACAGCCACCTCCACAGCCTTTCTAAGAGGGGTGACTACAAGGGACATTCTAGAAGCTGCTACATGGAGCTCCATGCATACATTTTCCAAACATTACAACCTGCCTTTATATTCCAGATCCCGAGCAGGCTTTGCTTCTGCAGTCCTGCAGGGCATCTTAGCTACACCATCCTTATCTTAGATCCTACCACCCCCAGCTTGGCTGTGGTATTCAACCCATATGTCAGGACTGCAGTTGCATTCTTGAAGGACATAGTACAGTTTTGTACCTACCATAAATGTAGATGTCCGATAGATATGCAACTGCAGTCAGGTTTTCCCTCCCTCCTACCCCTCTGTAGTTCTCTATTTTTTGGGTCCACTCCCCCCTTTCTAATTAGCTGGGGATATCTGTTATGGTGTATCTGTTTATTACTGTTGTGCATGTCTGGAATTTTTTCCATTCTCTAAATTTAGCCTTCCTTGGAGGGCACCTGGCATCTGGGGCAAGAAACACTGAAGAAGATGGCGTCGGCTGATGCTTTTATACCCCAGCCGCTCTGACGTCGGGGAAGAGGCGACATCAGCCGACGCCGGACCCAGACTTTGGAATCCGGCCGACCGAAGGGCTGCCTGAGGCAGGACAACCCATATGTCAGGACTGCAGTTGCATATCTATCGGACATCTACATTTATGGTAAGTACAAAACTGTACTTTGCCTGCAGTCTTGGATTTCCTTTCAGGGCTTTTTCATCAGGGAGCTAGCTGTTCCACAGTCAAAGTTCAACTAGCAGCTATCTCTCATTACCACGTGGGACATGAACTGGGTCCATTGATCACCACAAAGTTATGTAAGACCTTTCTGAAGGGCACCTTCCTACTCAGACCTCCAATAAAGGAAGTAGTGCCTCCCTGGGATTTGAGTTTAGTACTTCAGGCCTTCACAGCTCCCCCCTTTGAACCTGCAGCTTCAGCTGATCTAAAACATTTGTCATGGAAAACAGCCTTTCTCGTCGCTATTACTTCAGCTAGGAGGGTCTCTGAACTTCAAGCTCTATGTGTAAAACCTCCTTACTTGACCTTCCACAAGGATAGGGTTTACCTCAGGACCAGTCCCTCATTCCTTCCTAAGATTGCTTCCGAGGCAAATATTAACCAATCCATTAATCTGCCAGTTTTCTTTCCTGAATACCAGAACAAAGGAGAATACAAACTACATTCTTTAGATGTGCATAGACAGCTGCGTTTTTACATTCATAGAACGGCTGGTCATAGACAATCCGACCAGTTGTTCGTCTCCTTTGCCAAATTTAATTTAGGTAAATCTGTGTCGAAGATCACCTTGTCGAGGTGGATTTCACAATGCATCCTTTTGGATTATGAAAGTTCTGGCAGGCCCACACCTCAGGGAGTCCGTGCCCACTCTACTCGGTCCATGTCTACTTCTGCTGCCTTTCGGTCTAGAGTACCCCTGGATGATATTTGCTCAGCAGCCACTTGGGCTTCATCTCATACCTTCATCAACCATTATAAATTGGATATTATCTCTAGAGGGAGAGCATCCTTTGACTCTGCAGTGCTCCGGAACATCCTTCCATGAAGGCCGCCCAAGGTACAGGTAGCTGGGGACTCTGTCCCAAAGGTTGCTGACAAATGAAGTTAACTACTTCAGATTAAGAAGTTATGTACTTACCATAATGTTCCATCTGAGTAGGTAGACTTCATTTGTCTGCATCCGTCCCGCCCTCCTTCCCCCTGACCTTCGGATGTTATTTGGCCAGAGGTTTTTACTCTGCCCTTTAAGGAAGGTAGTTAGTTTCCTTTTTCAGCCTTATTGGTTATGGGCAAACTTGATCTGAGGTCAGTCAGGGGTTGCAGGGGATTATGGGTGAAGGGGAAGAGCTAGGAGCTCGGATCTAAGCTATGAAAGATTGCCGGCTCGGATCCGATTCCCAAAGGTTGCAGACAAATGAAGTCCACCTACTCAGATAGAACGTTATGGTGAGTACATAACTTCTTATTTGGCGGAACTGCTGCTGGTTTAAGTCCCTTCAGGATAAGGGCAAGGCTTTACAGGAACTTAAGCATGTTTTTGTTTTTCCTGTACCTACGTTTCAGAGAAATTACCCCAATAAGCTAGCCTTTGTTTGTAGGCAATTTCACCCTCCCCTAAGGGCAAGAAATGTGGGAAGCAGGCTCCTCCTTCTAAAGCTACTCAGACTTCTGAGCCCCCAGAAGTCTCATTTTCCGTATAAACCAGGTGCTGTCTAACTATCCTATTCTTCCTAGCCATGTTCCTCTTTCTCTTCTACTTTTTCTCTCTCTTTCTCTCCCTGATTGGTTATAGATTACTCAGGACTCTGGGTTCTGTCCTTTATCTGCCAACTGTGTTTCATGGTCTAGAAATCTCTTCCCCATTTTATGGGAATTCCTAAGCCTCCCCAGGAATAGTTCTCCTTCTTTCCAGGGGTGCTTCAGGGTCTCTTGACTTGACTTGGGTACTGTTCAAGAAGTTCTAGTTTCCCAAAGGGGAGAGTTTTACTTCAGAATGTTCCTAGTAACCAGGAAGGAGGGTACTTAGAGACCAGTTTTAGACCTCTCTCATCTAAATACATTTCTGAAGGTTCCTTCTTTTCGAATGTTGTCCCTTCAGACTTTGTTCCCTCTTTTGCTTCCTCGGGTCTCAGGGCTGCTTATCTCTATATCCCAGTTCATCCCCTTTTCAAGAAATTTTTACATTTCTCTGTTGCTTTCTGGCATTTTCATTTCTCTGCTTTGCCCTTTGGCCTTTCCACTGCCCCAAGGGTACTCACCAAATGCCTTTCTCCTGTGACTGCTTTTTGCAGGCTGCAGGGGATCCAAGTCTTTTTCTCCTTGGAAGACCTTGTTTCAGGAATGCTCTCCACAGATCTTATTGAGAACTTATTGCAAAATCTATATTTTGCCATTTCCCTTCTGCAAGGCCTAGGGTTCAATACAAATTTCAAAAAGTCCTTTCTGCCTCCTTCTCAGGATCATGTCTTTCTGGGGTTTAGGATCCAGACTGTGCTTATGCTGGCATCCCTGCCTCCTCCAAAGGCCCTAACTCTCATTTCCTTTTATCATTCCCTTCTTCCTCTGGCTTCACTAATGGCCAGGGAATTTCTGAGAGCTCTAAGATTCATGGCCTCCACTATGCCTATGCTCCATCTGGCCACACTCCACATGAGAAAGTTTTGCTGGTCTCTGAAGTCAGTTTGGCTTCAACATGCTCTTCCCCTCAAATTTGTAGTTTCTCTCCTGCCTTGTCTCAAGAGGGAGCTTCAGTGATGGATTCAGCAGCTGACTGTCAATCTGGGGCTTTCTTTTCATACACCTCTTCCCTCTCAGGAGCTGACAGGGATACCACATCAATGTCAAATAGACAAGAACTCTTTTGCTGGCTCTTCAGGTTTTTCATCCTCTCTTCTCTGCAAGACCTCTCAAGGTGTTTGCAGACAATACCACAATGATGTGATATGTAAACAAACGGGGGGCGGGGGCACGACAAGATCTTATCTTTGCTGGTTGGTAGTCCTGTTGTGAGAATTTGCTGTCCAGTATCAACTGACTCTTCAGGCAGTTTACAGTCCTTCGGGTCAAAAGCAGGTTCATAACTCAAGCCCACGAGTGGATGTTTCAAAGGGTTATGTTTCTGACATTGTCCATCAGTGGGGTGCTCCTCAGTTAGATCCTTTTGCCTCCCCTCTGGACAGGCAACTTCCTTTTGTTTGTGCCAAAGTGTCAGGTCCTCTGGTTTGAAAGGTGGATGCCCTATCTTTTTCTTGGAAGGTGATATTTCTTTATGCCTTCCCTCCCCTTTCTCTCATGCCAAAAGTCCTGCTCAGAATTCAACAGGATGCTTCCAAAATCTTCTGGGTGACCCCTTTTTGACCAGGACAGCATTGGTCACCTCCTCTTCTGTATTTAGCCAAGGGCAGTCATCACAAGTTAACTCACAGGGTGGATCTACTCACAAGACGAGGGATCTCTCATCCATCCCCACCTGTCCACTCTTCAACTGACACTGTGGGTGATAGGATTTTGATTACATATAGGTATCTTTTTTCTGAGTTTGTACTTAGGGTCGTGCAGGAGGTCAGGAAACCCAATACTAGGAAATCCTACTTATCCAAATGGAAGAGTTTTTCTATTTGGTGTCTTTCTTGAAACCTGGATCCACTTTCTGTGGATGTTCCTTTGGTTCTTTCTTCTCTGTATGAACTGTTCAGTGCTGGGTTGGCTTATTTTTCTGTTAAGGCCCACTTATCAGCTATCTCTGCTTGTCTGCTGTTACCTCCTCGTTTAGCTTCTAGATTTGAAGCAAAACAATTTCTTAAAGGTGTCCTACATATTAGTCCTTCCAGGAAACCTGTTCATCCTCCCTGGGATCTTAATTTCGTTTTGGAAAAATTGACCCGAGCTCCTTTTGAACCTTCACCTTCAGCTTCAGCTTCCTTGCAGCATTGCTTTTGTTAGCCCTTACTTCTGCCAGACAAATGTCTGAGCTTCAAGCCCTTATGGCTTGTCCTTCATTTTTGTTTTTTTTTTTTTCATAAGGACAGGGTGTCCCTTTGTACTAATTCATCTTTTATGCCCAAGGTGATAAATGAGTTGTCCCTTAATCAGTCTATTCTTTTGCCCACATTTTCCCTTCCCCTGCAGTCTGCTAGTGAGTAGGCCCTGCACACGTTGGATGTGCATAGACAACTCAGATTTTGTGTGGATAAGACTGAGACTTTTCGTAAATCTGATCATCCCTTTATTTCCTTTCATCCTATGTCTTTAGGATTGGCTGTGTCCAAGTACACTATTTCTTCTTGGATTTCTAAAGCCATTTCTTTTTATTATTCCTTTCTTTTGTTAAGGCTCATTCTACTAGAGCCATGACTTCTGCTGGTGCTTTTTTAAAGGTTTGATACTAACTCTATTCTTGAGTCATTTACCTGGACTTCTGTGCATACATTTACCAAGCACTACAAGTTGGATGAAATTTCCAGAGCTAAAGCTGGTTTTGCTTGGGCCATCCTTCATGACTTCCTAGAGAGCTCTGCTTGTCCTTCCTCCTCCCTTTCTTATTCCTGAGCTTTGGCACTCTCCCTGTTGTTATGAAACAGTGAAATGGAAGGGCATAGTACAGTTGTGTAAAATCTTACCATAATGGTAGATGTCCTTCTGTTCATTGTTGTAGTGTTATGTTCATTGTTGTAGTATTCACTCCCTTCCTCCGCCCCAGTCCATTTCTTTTATGGATGTACTGATTACATCTCTTCTCCTTGGACTGGTGTTCATACTGGTGCTCTCAGTTCTGAGGTTGGTATGTCTGGATGTCACCTTTATGCCCTACACTACAAGAGGAGCATATATGTGACACATCTTAAAGCAACCTAAAGGCTTTGGTATACTGACCAGACATCAGGCCACCCTTGGCAGGGGATCCCTGTTGTAATGAATACTGCAACAGTGAAGAGAAGGACATCTACCATTATGGTAAAATTTTACACAACTGTACTGTCTTCCAACATTTGACACATCTTTGGAGAGTTCCTCAAGTAGACCTTTTTTATCTCCTGTTTGAACACTCAACTGGCAAGATTGTGTTCCAGAACTCCATGCAAGTAGGTCTGGAAGACAGATGCCTTTCCTTTGGACAGGAATGTTCCTGTATGCTTTTCCACCCTTTCCACTAATATCCAGGGTACTTCAGAAGGAATACCCAAAGATCATTGTGATGACTCCCTTCTGGCCTAGGCAACTGTGATTCTCCCTTCTTTTGGAAATAGCCAGGGGCACCTGTCACAAGTTTCCTCACAGTTTGGATCTACTCAAACAAAAACAGATGTGTGATACACTCCACAACATCAATCATTTTCAATTGACCGCCTGGATGATATCTTTTTAGGCACCTGTTTACTTAGGACATGCAGCAGGTACTAATGGAGGTAAGAAAAGCTACTAGAAAGTCGTATATTAGCAAATGGAGAAAATTTTCTGTTTGGTGCTAATAACATAACCAGTATCCATTCAGGGCTAGTTATTCTCTGGTTTTACAGTGCTTGCGTATGTTACTATCCTATGGCCTTTCTTACTCTATCAGGATTAATTTACTGGCCATTTCAGCACATCTTCCCATAGATCCTCCTCTTTCAATGCAGTTTCATGTCAGTATGTTCTTGAAAGAGGTTTTGCAGAAGAGGCCTCCAAGTAAACCGGTAGCCTTTCCTTTGGATCTTAATTTTTTCTTAGAGAAGCTAACACTTGCTCCATTTGAACCAGCTAATCTGGCTGTCATGAGGTTCTTAACATGGAAAACAGTTTTACTGATTAGCCCTACCTCTGCAAGAAGGGTGTCTGAGTTCAAAGCTCTTTTGGTGGGTCAGCCTTACCTTATTTTTCGATAGGAACAGGGTTTCTTTGAGAACTAATCCTCCTTTTATGCTTAAAGTGATAGGCAAGTGTACTTTAAGCCAAGTAATCCACCTCCGTTTTCTTTACTGAGTCTAAAAGTGAGGGAGAATGGATACTCCATATTGTGGATGTCCGCAGATAACTCAGTATCGTGACAGAACTATATCAGTCAGATCTTTGGATCAGTTATTTATTTCTTGTGAAGGTAAATAGAATAGGCAATCTGTGCCAAAATAGACTATTTGCAATGGTTTTCTAAGGCTTACCTTTTGTTATACTCTGCATAACAAATCTATATGATCAGTGGATTTTTGGAATCAGTTGGATTCTAAAAATATTCTAGAAACTGCTACTGGTCTTCTTTATATACTTTTGCAAAACACTTTATCATAGGATCATAAGAAGTTACTAGGCTATTGGCCCTGAGGCCCTTACAAGCCTAGCCAAGAATTTAGCCCATGTTCCAACAAGTCAGCCCCCTATGCCACTGTCCAGCAGGGACACAGGTGGAATCCCAGGGGTATATTTTCTCTTCCCCATCCAGTTATCCAGGTTGCGCTTAAAAAGGTTTAATGAGGTACTCTGCTTTATGTGGAGAGGGGGTCTATTCCACAAAAGCGGGAGTCTCTGGGACACAAATCTGTCCCACCAACAAGTCCTATTGATGTCACAAGGTTGAGGTCTCGTGTGCGGGTTACTCAAGTGGAGCTTGACTTGCGGATATGCAACAGTCCCATCAGGGCAGGGTCTGAGATTGCTTTGTATGCCAGACAGAGGTCACCTCTGAGGAGTCTGTAGGAGATTTGAGTAGAGGGACAGGGCTTTTAGCCTGTCTGTGTAGGGTAGATGTTTGAAGCCCTGGATTCTCTGGGTGAGAAATCTCTGTGGTCTCTCTAGCTGCTGTATGTGCTTTGCAAGGTACATGCCGAATGGGGCGTTGTATTCATTAATCGGTCTTATAAGGGAAGAATACAGGAATGTTATGACTACCTTGTCCTTGGGTGAGATACCCTTACTAATGAGGTGGCCCATGTAGAAAGCTTTCCGTACAATGGAGGCAATATGGTGGTCAAAAGTCAGTTGCTATCAACCTGGGTTCCCAAGTCCCTCACGACTGATTGCATGCTTAGTTCCTTATTATCATAGGTAGGTACTAGGCTGTCTGCCCGAGGGCATTTATAAGCCTAGCCAGAGTGTGTTGGCTTTCGCCGCCCCATTGATTAATTAACTGAGCCTCTGTCAAGCAGAGACAATAAAGTGAACCCAGCGGTGTATTTTCTGTTACCCATCCACTTGTCAAGGCTTCTCTTGAAGAGTGTTAGTGAGGGGCTCTGCCAAATGTAGTTAGGAATTTTGTTCCAAAGCATGGGGAGTCTCTGTGACAGGAATCTATCCCTCCAGCATGTTCTATTTATTGTTGTGGTGTGGTTTAGCTCACTAGAGTGCGTGGCTTGCAGTGACTTGGATTTCTTTAGGTGGAGCATGTATATCAATTCTGAGTTGGACATGGCTTTGTAAGTCAAGCAGAGATCACCTCTGAGTAAGCAATATGCCACTGAATACAGCCCAAGTTTTTCAGTCGGGCTGCATAGGACATATGTTTGAGGCCAGTAATCCTCTTGGTGAGGTGCTTTTGTGGTCTTTCCAACTGTTGGAAGTGTCTTGTGAGGTACATCCCAAATGGGGGCATTGTACTCTATGATGGGTCTGATGAGTGACTAGTAGAGGGGCACTATAACCTCTTTATTTCTAGATGCAAACCCCTTAGTAATTAGATGGGCACATAGAAGGATTTCCTAACTACTTTGGCAATATGATTGTCAAAGGAGAGATTACTATCTACCTGGGTCCCCAGATTTCTTAATACCTCTTCTGTATTAAGGGGGCTGCTGACTATGTGGTGATTCGTGGGTGTTCTGTTTTTCCCAAACAGGATGACTATGCATTTTTTGGCATTTAGCTTGAGGCCATGACTTTGACACCAGGTGTCTGTCTCAGTAAGGCCTTTTTGAAGGATGTCCGTGTCAGCCGGAGAGTCAGTTATGGCTCCCAGTTTGCAGTCATCGGCAAACTTGGTTAGCCATAGTCCTCCTGTGTTTGCCTGTACTTCTGAGAAATGTATGCCGAACATTAGGGGGTCCCAGAACCAAGCCTTGCAGGACACCATTTATGACTGGTTTAGGAGCCCGCTGTTCTTACCGTGTGAGTTCTGTCTGTAAGCCAGTTGGCAACCCATCTTGTGACGTAGGGGTTTATGTTCAGGCTGGTGAGTTTTTCCATAATACCCGAGTGAGGAATGGTGTCATATACCTTGGCGAGATCAAGGTAGGCTGTGTGAACCACCTTTCCCTCATCTGTGTCCTTGGTGACTGTCTCGAAGAAGTCAACCAGGTTTAATAGGCATGATCTGCCCTTAACAAAGCCGAACTGGGTTGGGTCAAGTGTTTGGAGGTTCCCAATGTCCTTGTTAATGAGTTCCATGATGATGCGCTCCATATCCTTGCAGACCAGGCTAGTCAGGCTTATGGGGAGATATTTACCAGGGTCAGTTGTGGACCCTCCTTTGTGGAGTGGAATAACCATTGCTGTGCGCCATTCTATGTGCACGTAGCCTATGGAGAGGCTGATATTGAACAGCGTGTTTAGGTGGGGAGTTAGTTCATTCTGTAGTTCGTGCAAGACACAGCCTGGGACACCATCTGGCCCCATTGATGCTGTGTTTTTGGCTTTTGAAAGGGCTGTTTTCACCTGTACTTCTGTGATTTCCGCGACACTACACTTTTCCGGTATTGTTGTGGGCCCTTTTGAAGGCGAGAGGGAGGTGAAGTTTGCACTGAATCTATCTGCTAGGATGTTGGCAATATCAGAAGGTTCAGTATATTTTGTGCTTTTTTACACTAGCTCAGAGCATATCTGTGAGTTGTCACTTAGATTCTTGACATAGCTAAAGAAGGCTTTGTGGTTATCTTTCGAATCCTTGGCTATTTTTCTTTCAAGGTTAGCATTGGATGATTTTATGAGGGACCTTAGTTTCTTACTGATACTGATCAGGGATATCTTTCCTTCTTGGGATTTGCTTTTTTTCTGAACTAGTTTCCTCCTCTTTTTTTTATAACCTGTTTATGGCAGGGGTCCACCAGACTGGTCCCCTTCTCTTAGGGGAGTGAGTCATGGTTTTGCTAGGGATGGCACGATCCATGCATCCTTGTAAGTGCTCATAGAGTGCAATTGTAAAGGATTCTGCATCTTGGGCAGTGTTATCCTTTAGTGAGGAGGCTGTGAAACTTACCACCTCTGCCTTAAGTAAGGTGAAGTTTGCTTTAGAAAAGTTTTTCACTGTGGTTTCCTTGGTTGGGGATGGTGGTGGGATGTGGACATCCAGGGTGATTAGTTTATGGTCTGATCTAACCAGTGATGGGTTGACCTCTGGTACGGAACACCTGTCGCCCATGTTGATGATGACCATGTCCAGTATGTTGTGGCATCTGGTAGGGGAGTTTACCAGCTGATCCAGGGCATTTGAGTTGATAAATTCCAGGAAGTGTTGAGCCTGTGAGTTTGTACTCAAGTAGTTTTCCCAGTTAATGGTAGGGTAATTGAAATCGCCCAATATCAGGGTGTTCTGTAGGACCTTCATGTTTTCCAGTGTCTCCAGAAAGGCGGAGTGGTGGTCCTGGGTCATGGAGGGTGATCTGTAGCAGGCCACAATTTGCGTTGCAGATTTGCCCGATGTTAGTTGCACATGGATGATCTCAGAGGTATCATGCTGCACCACTAACCTGGAGGTGTGGGTATCCTTGATGAATATGGATACACCCCCCTCCTTTTGTGTTTCGGTCCGTGTTCTGTGGCCGAAATGTGTGGTATGAGTTGTAACCCAGTAGTGCTGGAGTGTTCTCTGGAGCCTTGAACCAGGTTTCAGTTACTGCACAGATGTCGACGTTCTCCATACTTAGGAGTGCTTTGAGCGGATGCATTTTGAGATTTAAACTCCTGGCGTTGAGCAGCATAACCCTCATTTTTTACTTGTGCTGTTTACGGAGGTGGGTTTGAATTTTGAGCCTTGCCTGAAAAAGGCACTATGGCATTATCAATGTGATAATTTGTGGGGACATCATTCTCCCAAAAAGGGATGATAATGCATTTTTTGGCTTCAGTGTGAGGCCATATTTCTGGCACCAGACATTTGTTTGGGTGAGACCCTCTTGGAGGATGTCCACATCACTAGGGGAATTGATGACAGCACCCAGCTTGCAATCATCTGCAAACCTGGTCAGCCATAGCCCCCTAGATTTGGCCTGCATGTCGATCCCTGGGGTACACCGCTTGTTACGGGTCTACTACTTGAGGTGGCTTCCCTTATTTTGACTGGGTGGATTCTATCATTAAGCCTGTTTGCTACCCATCTGGTAACATATGGATTGATGCCTACTTGACAGAGTTAATCTATTATACCTGAGTGGGAAATAGTATCGAAGACCTTGACCAGGTCAAGGTAGGCAGTGTGCACAGTCTTCCCCTCCTCTGTGACCTTGGTGACTGTCTCAAAGAAGTCAATCAAATTTAACTGGCATGAACCTCCCCTTGACAAAACCGAACTGTGTGGGGTCAAGGGTCTGGAGGTTGCCAGTGTCCTTGTTAATGAGGTCTACGATAATCTGCTCCATGGCCTTGCAGATCAGGCTAGTTAGGCTGATGGGTTTTTAATTTCCTGGATCAGTGAACGCTCCACCTTTGTGCAAAGGGATGATGGTAGCTGTCCTCTACTCTGCTGGGACGAAGCTGGTACTCAGGGTTTGATTGAATAGGGTGCCTAATGGTGCTGCAAGTTCCTGCCTGAGTTCATGTAGGATGCAGTCTGTGATGTTATCGGTTCCCTTGGAGGCTGTATTTTTTGCCTTTGAGAGGACAGTGATGACTTGCTCCCTATAGATAAGGGGAGGGGGGCAGGTACTGGAGATGTCTTGTTTTACTGACGGGGGAACAGAGGAGTGAAGTTTTCACTGAACCTGTCTGCCAGCAGGTTTGCTATATCTACAGGGTTTGTGTTTGTGGTGTCCTTGACCACCAGTTCTGAGCACATTTGGGTACTTCCCTTAAGATTGCGTACATATGTGAAGAAAGATTGCGTACATATGTGAAGAAAGCCTTGTGATTGTCTTTAGTAGATGTGGCCAGTTTGGACTCAAAGTTTACTTTGGAGGATTTCACTAGTGCTCTTATTTGCTTGTTCAGGCTAAGGAGAGATTGCTTCCAATTAGACACCTGCTCCTTTTTGGTCCTGGACAACATTTTTTTCCTTTTGTTATAGAGTTTATTTATTGTAGATGTCCACCAGACAGGTTTACTTCTCTTTGAGGAGGATGATTTCATCCTGTCTGATATTCCTGATTCCATGCAGCTATATAAATGTTCATATAGTACTTTGATGTAAGTTTGGACATATGTGCCAGTTTCCGTGGAGGGGGAGGGGGCTGTGAAGCTCTTTATACCTTCCCTCAAGAGGTTGTAATCCGCTTTGGAGATGTTTTTTGTTTGACCCTAGTTGGGGGGGGGGGTGACTTTGAATGTGACTGCTTTGTCATCGATCTCACCAGGGATGATGACACTGTAGGGATGCAGCAGTGGTTACTCATGTTGGTTAACACCAAGTCCAAGATATTTTCACGTCTTGTGGGGGTGTCAGTCAACTGGTTCAAGGCATTTACATTGACAAAATCAAGGAATCTCTGGGCATTTGTGTTTTGGCATGAGTATTTCTTCCAATCTATGGTTGGCTAGTTAAAGTCAGCCAGGATCAGGGTAAAGGGTTGAATCCTGATAGATTCAAAGAGGTCCAGATAGGTGGAGTGGGCATCTTGAGTCAGAACTGGAGGCCTGTAGCTAGCTATGATTTGAATAGGGTCTTGTCAGTTGTTAACTGCCCCTGAAGTATTTACCGTGCATCATACTGTTTGACCAGCCTAGAGGTGTGTATGTCTTTTATATATATATTGCAACTCCACGTCCTTTTGTTTTGCTGCCCATGGGTTGGTGTCTGAATGAATGATAGGATGAGTTACCTGGTATGGCTGGGGTGCTCTCCACAGCTTTGAACCAGGTTTCTGTGACTGCACAAATGTCAGCTTTTTTCCAGGGTTAAGAATGTTTGCAATGAGTGCAGTTTTATGTTTAGATTCATAGCATTTAGCAGCATGACCTTTAATTTATGTTTTGATAAAATTTTCATGTTGGTAGTTTTAACCTCATGGCATTGCCTAAAAAACGCACTATGGGGGAAGCAAGAGCCTTTGCCATGGAGCCTGAAGCCCAAGGGAGACAGAAGGCCATCTCTGGCAAAGCATCATGGCTTGTCAGTCATGTCATCCCAGGCTGTCAGGTACTGCTTTCCCTTTGAATGACACCAGAAACTAAGCCAGTAATTTTCTGTTTGTATTGAGGTATCATTCTGGGTGATGGTAGAATGTTGCTTAAGGTGAGGAACATACCTGCCTTGGACACATATTCAGTGAGCTCGATCATGTCTGTCTTCATATTGTCAAGGGAGGTATGTCTCAAATCATTCACTCCAACATGGACTATGACAGAGTCATAACAGTACCTGTTGAGAGAGCTGAGTGCACTGGTGATATGGCCGATTCTGGCACCTGACAAAAAACTAACTGTGACTTTCTCCTTATCCAGCCTGGTGAGGGGCACATCTGTGTGTCTCACAATGGAGTCTTTAAGCTTAATTCTTTCTCTATGTCCAGATCAAGCTTTGCTAGGACCATTCTCCAGGGGTTTCTGGACTGTAGCTGTAGTAATCGAACCATACAGCTAAAGTTACTGCAACAGTGATCACTGTAATGAACATAGTCAAGTTTTTTAAGTTTATCTTACTATAACAGTAAATGATCACTGCTGCAGTAGCCACTCCTTCCCTCCATCCCCATTGTTTTTGGTGTGTTTTATGCCATGGTGTGGGAATTTATGTTTTGTTGTTCCTACTATAGTCCTTTCAGGTTCAGCTTCCCTCTTTCTACTGGCAGGAAAACTCTGAAGCGCTTTGCCCCCAGACTTGTCTTTTAGTCAGCTCAACTCGAGCTGTTTGATAGTTTGAACATGTGAAAAGTGCCCTAAAACTTTGGAAGATGAACAGCCATTACGTACATGGCAGGGCATAACCCATATAGCTAAGGCTACTGCAGCAGTGATCATTCGAAGTTCTACTGTTATGGTAAGTTCAACTTACATGACTGTACTTTCTTTTCTCAAGATAACTTTGGAACCACCTAATTTCTCTTACCATGGAAAATAAGTGTTGATGTTTTTGCAGTACCATTTATAGAAAAAAAAAAGTTTATTTTACACAGCAAAAGTCAATATCTGCAATTTTTGAAGTGAAATATAATTCATGGGCAGTTTGTTTGATAAAAGTCTTTAGTCAGTAATGATATTTTGAGAGAGAATTGTTATTTTTTAAGTTATTTTTAGATTGAGGTTACCATGGTGATAAATTGTATAATATTGTTAAGTAAAAGGTAGTAAATGGCACAGGTTTCAAATTATTTTGACTATTCGACTAAAGACATTTCTCCCCGGGCCTCCGCTGAAAATAGGCTCTGTCCTAGTCTGACTTTCCCAGTCAACAAATGTTAAATAAATAAATAAAATATAATTTTGAGACATGGTTATACACCTAAAGTAAAAAACGGAAGTTGTGATATCTTTGTTAGGACATTCCGACTACTGATTAGTATAAACATGAGTAATATTAAATATATTATTGTTGATAATCATGGCCTTTCTAAGGTCTTAGGTGTGGAACCCAACTTTGTTTTTAAAAAGCTGAATAATATTAAAACACTGTCAAAAGATAAAATCTTAAATATTTATAGAAACATTAAATATAGATTGCCTTGGGCTATTAGTCATTTTATCCATGTCATTCTTGTAAACAGTGTCATTTTTTATTAATGCTGGACATTCTGGCAAGAAGTTTTGTGGTCAAGCAAGATTTACTTGCCAAGTCTGAGGGTATAGTTTATTTGGCAACCTGTTGCTCATGTGAAAACTTTTCTGTGGGGAAAACAACTCAAAAGATCTCACAAAAGATATATGAACGTAAATGTGTAATGTGCATGCCAAGTGTTGTAAGGCTTTTTTAAAATGTATATATTTTGCATTAGATCACATGGAAAATAATTCATTAGGTGATAACCTGAGTAGTTTTTTTTAGAAGCTAAAGAAGTTAAATGACAGTTAATGTTGTCTGATGATTCACTACCTGATTTACATGACTCAGTTAATATTAAGGGCCATATTCCAAAAGAGCTGCTGTAATACACCAGTGTAAGTTGTTTACACTGAGGGCAAGTATTTTGGAATCAGGCCCAAAGAGTTTATTCAAGTTTTATAGAGTTTAATATTAACTTTTATATTGGTTGTTATGTATAACATTTTTGTATTTAACATTTTTAAAAGTTTCAGTTAATATTTTTGTTGTATTTATTATGAACTGTTTTTCTGAAGGATTCTGTGATTAATCACGTGGTTTACCAAGATATTTATACAGCATTTCCTTTTTTTATTTTATTCTGATGAAGTTGTATTCTAAGTAAAAAAAAAAAATTGACTATTAATGAAAAATTGGGAGATATAGTAAGAAGAAATGAGGATATCCAGCAGAGAGATGAAGAGATTATTTGTTGGAAGATCTGTGACAAGCAAGATTGGAGAAGGTAGAACAGTGACATTGAATCAGCAGATATTTCAGCAGCTGACGACATCCCGACCCCATGTAGATAATGGTGAAAGGGGGGGGGCTGATGGTGATAATGATAAATATTCACTTAGAATGAAATGTTTAAAGAGTTTCTGTATTATCTGTTGTATTCCAAAGGAGGAAAAAACTTTATGCTTGATACTCATATTACTTAGCAGCTATAGTCTCCACTGTTCTTTCATAAGAACAGTTATTTCAATATGCCATGGGAATCTCCCTTTACTTTTTTTCTGGGTCTTTGTGAGCTCTGTACTTGCCAGCCATCAACTTCCCTTTCCATAGGACTGTAATCCAGGCAGCTGCAGGGTTTTCATTTTTCATAACCCTTTTTCTCATGAGGCAGCCCAGATGTACAGGCAAAATTGAAGTGTATTAATCCACCACCGAGTTTGCGCAGGAATGGACATGTCCGCAGTGATTGACATGCCGGAGGTCGGGGATTAACAACAATGTGCCGTGATTGACACGCAATGTTTTGGCCTTTGAACACTGCTAGACTGCTAGACTAAAAGGTTGTGTATTACCATGCATTTTCTGAAACAGAAGTAGTCTGAAACTCAAATGCCTGTTATTATTTAGTGAATTCAGTTCATACTTACTTAACACGAGAATCCAGAAAATCATAAATGTTATGCTGAACAGACCAAAAACACAAGGCAAAAAAATCCGGACATTCTGCGAAAATCTGGAAAGTTGAGAGGTAACTTTGTTTACATATTTATTTAATTTGTCTGTGTTTTCTAGTTGCTATGGCGATTGTAATTGGGGTGCGGGTTTTAGCTGTAATACAGCCATTGTTCGTTGTTAAAAATGTTCCTGACTTTTTGGCAAACTGCAGATGTACTATCCCATTGTTGGATAACAGATGAGCCACAACATTTGGGCACTGCTGCTATTGTGTAGAGTCATTATCCTCCCCTCCAAACGGGACAGACAAAAACAGTCAAAATATAAAAAATATATTGCATTATCTCCATATCTCACTATTATTGCTTTAACAACTGCTTCAGGGCTGACAGCTGTGTGATCATTGAGCCCCGATAACGGAAAAGTACCGTATTGGGTTTAACAGTTCAGTGTGTGTGTGTGTGTGTGTGTGTGTGTGTGTGTGTGTGTGTGTGTGTGTGTGTGTGAAACTTGTGTTGGTGGGCGGTGGAGTCAAAATGCTTGCAGGCGGGGTTTGGGCGGGGCTTGCTACTGCACATCTGGTGGGTTAATACACTTCAATTTCGCCGATGTACACAACTGTTCAAAATGCCATCCCACCACATGCAGAGCCCCCAGTACAAAGTGTGTTGCTTGGCAAGTCTTTGCTGTTTGTGCTGCTGTTTCACAGGATGTCAGTACTGCGTCAGACTGAGCTGCAGCATAATTTTGTCACTCACAGTTTTTAAACTTCTTTTTTTGAATAATAAGGTATCCCACAGTCCTGAATGAAGTCAGAGTGGTTATACTATTTGACATGCAAGTTTATGCTCGTCTGGTCTCACAGTTCCTAAACATGCAGTACCTTCAACTGATCAGGCTCCAAAGGGGAAGTTTTCTTTCTGTAAATATGTAAACATTTGTGTGATTTTTCATGACAAAATGTTAATACTGACTGCATACAAGGCCATGAGTCTGTATTCAAAATCAAATGCTGACAGAGATCAGCAATTTAGGCATAGAACGGTAAGTCAGACAAGCACTACAGCTAATAAAGAGACCTCCATATATTTCTGGTTAAATCAGGAATGCTATTTCTCAGCTCCTCCCACTAATTACCTGGATGTTATTCACTGTCTGCAAAGGAATTCTTTTCTAACTGACCCTGGTCAAGACCTCTTAAAACTCCATAAGAACAACAACAACACTTAAAACAAACCAAAATGCATTCTAAGTAAAAATAAAAAAAATTGAAGTAACCAAACCTTAAATGAAAAACTTCAATTCAAAATCAAATGCAGACATAGATCAGCAGTAATCAGGCAGAGTATAGTTGCTGATCTCTGGGGTGTGTCATAGTTCCTGTGTTGCCCATATCCTTATTTGGATAGGAGGAAGCTTCTTTGTTCACCAGTGAGAGTGGGGGAGCTCTGAGCAGCCTATCTGTCCCTTGAGGAGTGGTTCCTGCCCAGTGACCTGTAGCTTATTGGCTGTTTTGGGCCATTTCCTATCTCTTTCTAACCCCCTGCTTTAAAGCCAGCTTTAGCGCGCTTTAAAGTTTGTCTTGTTTGTTGCATTTACCTGTTGAGGCTACACACTCAAGTGTGCAAGCCTGTGTTACATATTTATTGCATTTTTCTGCTGCTTGTTGCAAAAAAGAAGAAAAAAAGAAAAAAAAAAGTATCCTTGTTTCCCATCTTTCCTGACCTAGAGTAGTCCAAATACAGGCTTTGCTATATTCTGGACTTTTGGAAAGTTCCTGTGTTGCCCATTTCCTTTCTTGGATAAAGGAAGGCTTCTTTGTTCACCAGTGGCAGTGGGAGCTTAGAGCAGCCTATCTATCCCTGGAGGAGTGTTCCCAGCACAATAATCTGGTAGTCTATTGGCCGTTTTGGGCCAATTTCTAGCTCTTTCAAGTCCCCCTGTATAAAACCCGCTTTGGCAGGGTTTGTGCGCTTGTTACTCCTCAGCCAAGCTCCTCGTGGTCCTGCAGAGTGGTGCTAGCAGCATAGAGGCTAAAAGAGTGACTGCTAACCTAATAAAAGTGTTTGCTTTCCTGCTACTACCTGGGCGACTGCCTGATCTAGCTAAACTGCAAGTATTTCTGCTTCTTGAACTGTTTTAAACTGTTTAAAGTTGTTTTTGCACCTGCACTTTTAAAGTTTGTCCTGTTTGTTGCATTTACCTATTGAGGCTACACACTTAAGTGCGCTAGCCTGTGTTACATATTTATTGCATTTTCCTCCTGTTTGTTGCAAAAAAGAAAAAAAAATGTCCTTGTTTCCCATCTTTCCTGACCTAGAGTAGTCCAAATACAGGCTTTGCTGTATTCTGGACTTTTGGAAAGTTCCTGTGTTGCCCATTTCCTTTCTTGGATAAAGGGAGGCTTCTTTGTTCACCAGTGGTAGTGGGGAGCTTGGAGCAGCCTATCTATCCCTGGAGGAGTGTTCCCAGCACAAGAATCTGGTAGTCTATTGGCCGTTTTGGGCCAGTTTCTAGCTCTTTCAAGTCCCCCTGTATAAAAGCCGCTTTAGTGCGGCTGTGCGCAATTTTGCGCATAGTGCAGCATTGGGCAGCACCGCTTAATTGGATTTAAACCATTCTCGACGCCACAAAGTCTGCTCTTCACTTTTTCCCTTAGAACTGATCTAGTTCTCATAATAAACACCCTATTCCCACTCTAAAGCCTGCACTTGCTCAGTAAAGCAATTATATAAGTCAGCACTAAAAAATTAAAAGCACTACACCCTCACAAACTCCCCTTGAGTACTTTGTTCCCCATTGGCCCGTTTTCTCAATTATAAAGGAATTCCCAATACTATTCTAGCATGTCCAAAGGTCAGTTGTCAATCTCCTCTCCAGTCCAGCTGGTGAATCTGGGAATCTTGTGGCAATGTTACAACTGCCTCATGTACACAGACAACCCTCTCCTCCTCCCAACTAATTCCAACAC